>NW_017728917.1:2319168-2374778 GCF_001723895.1 Crocodylus porosus
GGGGAACTCCCTTCTCATCAGGGCAGAGGCAGAAAAGGATCTTGGAGTCATCATTGATGCCAAGATGAACATGGGCCGGCAGTGTGGGGATGTGGTCAGGAAGGCCAACCGCACCTTGTCATGCATCCACAGATGTATCTCAAGCAGGTCCAGGGAGGTGATCCTCCCCCTCTATGCGGCACTGTTCAGGCTGCAGTTGGAGTACTGTGTCCAGTTCTGGGTGCTGTACTTCAAGAGGGATGTGGACAACATGGAGAGGGGCCAGAGGAGGGCCACTCACATGATCAGGGGGCAGCAGGAGAGGCTACAGCACCTGAACCTGTTCAGCCTCCACAAGAGAAGGCTGAGGGGGGGATCTAGTGGCCTGTTACAAACTAGTCAGAGGGGACCAGCAGGCAACTGGGGAGTCCCTGTCCCCCAAGCACTACCAGGAGTGACCAGGAATAACGGTCACAAGCTGGCAGAGGGTAGATTCAGACTAGACATCAGGAGGCGCTACTTCACTGTCAAGGCAGCTAGGATCTGGAACCAACTTCCAAGAGAAGTGGTGCTGGCTCCTACCCTGGGAGTCTTTAAGAGGAGGCTAGATGTACACCTTTTTCCTGCCATGGCAGGGGGTCGGACTTGATGATCTGCTCAGGTCCCTTCCGACCCTACTAACTATGAAACTATGATTGAAATGCCCCTTATGGGGAATTAAATACATTTCCCTGCTATTGGAAACAGTAACATATATTTAACAAATTCCTTCTTGAAACTGGGTAGGCTTTTTTGTTCCAGAACCTTCTAATTCCCAGCCTCATTTTATGCAAGTCCAGTTTATATCCAGTGGTTCCTTTGCCACTGTTTTTTCAACTTGTAAAATGAGTAAATGGATGTCCAGCAACAAGGATCTTCACACAACATATGGAACTGAAAAAGTTCTGTACAACTGTATATTCTCATTGAGGAAATATAAAGAAAAAGGGATTTGTAATTCTTGTCCCTACCACATACATTGCCATAAAAATATATCAACATTAGGCAACACGAAATATTTTTAAAATCTTTTATTAATTTATTTGACTGTTTCTAATTATAATTGGCTTGTGAGCTTGTTTTGCACCAGTTTGTTAGCAAGTGTTAGAAGCCTGTATCTCACTGCTGATGTGTTCCTTCTGAGTCATCATCACAGGTGCAATTTTCTAATACTGTTTGGGAAATAAGGGCTCAAAATTGAAGAAATAGGGTGAAATTCTGTGTTCTGTATTATACAAGAGATCAAACTACATACAAGGTGGCAAGACGCCATAATGATCCCTTCTGGGCTTAAAATCTATGTATTGTTGAAACTTCAGGAAATGTGATCCTTTATACAACTTGGTCAATTAGCATGTCCCCCAAAATTTCCCAGAGGTGTTGTATGTTCAACAGGTGATGCTCCAGCTTTAGATGTATAGCTTCTGTCCAAAGAAAAAGGAAGAAAATGCTATAGGTTTACAGTTATGATCCTTCAAATGCTTTTTCATTATTACAGTATACAGTATTATAGTGCACTTTGAGTCATTCAAATTGAGAACTTTTACCTAAAGCATCCTAATTTCAAGATTTATTTCTTCATAAAATAATAGTAATGAAATAGAGCACCCAGCACATGAGCTCATGTTTCTTATCTCTTTTGATATATTATTGTAAAACAGCATCCTCAAGGGATTATTAGTTAACAGGTCACCAATACTTGAGGCAAAGGAAAACATACCATGTGGATGTTCCCTTCAGTCTAGCTGAAAAACTGCTCTATTCCCACTCATGGCTTTTCAATTCCAAATTTTGTGTGTGTGTGTGTGTTTGTATCATACCACCATCCATAAGAGAAGAGAGATAGATTACTTGTGCATATAACAAGGCCAATAGTAAAATGCTGTTACGTGAAATGGTCTTAAACCCTTGTATATACATTAGATAGAAATTGCCAAAAAGATTTCAATAAAATGACAAAGTATCATAAAAAGGCACTGCAAACTTTGGCTAGTCACATGGAGGATGGGTGTATATCTAAAATATAGCACCAATATTTGAATTATGACAGGTTTGTAGTTGTCCTCATTCCTGCCTGTAATCTCTAATTGGTCTTACTGTTAACTCTTTACTTAATTTCAGTGGTATTGCTGTATTCAAGCTTACAGTAACTCCAGTTTAGGACTTATTAGTTTAGGGCTCATCCCACTGAAGGCAATGGGAAGCTATATTACACTTCTCCCTCAGCCCAACCACAGCTGAAAATGTTTTATCTTAATGAATCATGGCTGTCTCACTAAGTAGCATTAAATGTGGAAATGCATTGGTATGAGCTAGCTTGAATAAGCCACTCAAAAGAGCAGAAGCTTGCAAATTTAACAAACCTGCCAAAGCAGTGTAGAAGACAACTGGTACACACAACATGTCCTTCAATGGTCCAACAAACCACCAGATAAACCACCAGATATCTATTACCTTGCTCAACAGGGTCTTGCTTCTACAAACCTACCCCATGCAATGCATGAAGCATGGTATCTAAGACACCTTCAGTCTCTCCTCTCTGAACATATTTTGACTGTGAAAGTGACAGGTCTTCCAAAAGCCAATGAATCCAGCAATTGTATACATTCTCTGATTACTATTTGTGACAAAACCATCTGCACATCTAAGCAACAGTTTGGCAAAGCTTCCTAGAGATCTTGGCAGAAACTGTTTTCTTAACCTAACAGAGTTTTCATTTAACTGAACACAGAGTGCGTCTACATAGGATGTTAACTGCTCAGTAGCTTATCAACACTGCATGGTACTGTGCTGGGCAAAACCTGTGCTAATACACTACTGGGCAGTAGTATTATGCTACTGTGCTGTTGGCATCTGTAAAAACCCATGTGCTGGCGTTACTGTTCAGTAACACCAGTTACTTGCTTTAGTATTTAATGCACAGTAACTGATTTAGTACTTAGTAAACTTAATGCGCAGTAACTCCAGTACATTAACAAATGTGTAGACACACCCATTGTAGCCAGATCCATTCCTTTTCTGTGCAGTCATCCTCACGTGAAAATTATTTTCTCTTAAGCAATTCTATTTCTTCCATAGTTTCTATCTGTCTGCTTCTGTGTTACCACAGTCAGAAGCCTTTTAACAATAAATAAGTAAATTATACGTTTATTTCTTTGATGTACACCCTACAATGCCACTGCATTTTTAATGTTTACATAAACCACTCTGAAACAATTCATCATTTGTTTGACCTAATATTAAAGCAATATCTTTTCAGGAACATGTTTAAAACATATTTTTTGAAGAAATGAAAATTCTTTATGAGGACTTCTTCCTAACTTGTTAGTTGGAAGTTGGTTTAATTACATTTGAGCTGGCTTTAACTGATGTTTACAAATTCAGCGGATATCAGTATGCCAGGCCGGGATAGACATTTTAGATTAGCATGGAACACTATTAGCTGGTTGGCTGTGGTCCAGAAAAACCTCTGGCAACAGATATTATTAAGAAAGATGCTTTATAAGTGCAACATCAGTGCAAAATGAGACATAAGAAAACATCAAAGCCATGAAGACAATGCAAAGTCGTACAAAGCCTGCTGAACAAGCTAAAGAAAATAACAATCATTTAAGCTACATTATTTAGAAGACTTTAGGAGATATATAATGGAAATGTATAAAGATTCAGTTTAAGTAATGGGAGAAAGGTATTGCCTTAAAGGGATTTATAGGAAGAAAAAAGAAGGGGGAATCGTATGCTCAATATTTTTTGCATTTCAAAATCATTAATAACAAATATTTTAGATATTTGAAAAAATGACTTGAAAGGATGCTGTCAAAAAAAAAAGCAAGGATTTTAAAATCTGTTTTCCTAGGAGTTATGCCCTTCAATTTAAAACAAAGAGTGTAGCTTCCCTGATTTATGCTGTTAATTTACTCTTACATTCATTCAATTTGAAGAGTAGATTACAATGTGTTTCAATGCCCATGGTTATGCTGTGTCTTTTAGCAAAGAAAAGGTCTAGGCTATATTATTTTGTGATTTATTTCACAAATGTACTATTGTTTACCTCTGCATTTGTAGTTTTATGCCATATTCAGGACTTTAACTACTATCTTCATGTGCCAAAAAGACATTTAGCTTTTTGAACTTTATGAACAAAACTGAACGATTTATTTGAACTCCACTAAACATCTAGAGGTACTTGTTGAAAGCAAAACCTCCAAGCAAACAGTATGAAACTAATCTGTTACTCGTGCGACAGAAAGGAAATTACAACTCAGCTGTCACAAAGCTCATAATGCAGTCCAAAAAGAAAACAAAAGAAAAATAAACTAAAACAGAATAATCCTGAAAAGAAACCTTTTTTTCTGTTTGTTCATTTTATGCCTGGCAATTTCAGTTGCAAATAATTCCCTTCTATAAATACCTCCTTAAGAAATACACCAGCCCAATACATGTTGGTATCAGTAGGATAGAGCCACAAGTCTTTTGACTTCTGTGGCAGGGAAAATCTGCCTGATCAGCTGATTGAAAGCACCATTTTTTTATTTTGATCATCACCATCTTAGAAACAGGGCTGAATGTGTGTCATCTGTTATCTTGTCTTCTTTGAACCTTAAAAGAAATTGTCTATGAAGGAACTGGAGGGATTTCAAGACCTGAATGAATTATTGCCAAAGCAGTGCGAGTTTGGAGGCACCGTATTTTCTTTAAGTTTGGCAAAAGCTAATCTTCACCTGTGAGGTTTGCTTGTCTGCCTTCTAAATGAAGGAAAAAATGGTCTTAAACATGGATGATTCTGTGAGAACCAGTTACTCCACCCAAAGGTGTAACATTTACAGGCTTTGAGTGCATTTAGGAAAGCTCTCTAGAGTTCAGAACTGCCAGCTCAATAGCTTTGATGGATAGATTAGCTGCTAAATACCATCCTCATTTGGCAGCTGCACTAACCTTTCATTTAATAAACTGAGCTGAAGTTTTCTTAAAGCTTACTTTGGTTTATGTTTACCTTGGGCACCCCAATCACTTTTAAATAACTGTATAAGTACAGTAAAGGAAACATGCCTTTAAATCCCCTACTAGGCCAGTAAAAACAACAACAAAAGGTGATATGTGTAAAAAGGTTCTGATTCCCAAATGGCCATTTTTTTACTTGAAAACCCTGCATCATCTGGAATCCTTCTACTTAAGAGCCCAAATTACTTGGGTTCATAGTGACTAAACACAATAATGACCCACAAGTCATGGCTCTTTAGATCCATCTGTCCAGAAGAATGCAATGCCAGGCAGAGATGTTCAGGCTATCTCAGAAAGAGTAGCTCAGATAATAGAAGCATTGGGATCACACTGGTGGCACTCCATCTAGGTTATTATACCCTGCTTCTTACCTTTCCCCCAGCTCACTACTGAGACCACAAAGCAATAGTCTATACACATTGAGTATAGGTCCTCCTGTTCCTGTATTCTGGCTTCTGAGGTAGCATGGGTTATATGTAATTTATAAGGTAGATTTTATTAGTCTAATTTATATTAGAAATTGTGGCTTTCACAAAAAGCTTTACTGCCATTCTGGGATTTACAGTATATTGGGACCTCTGACCGATAGCAAACCCCTTTGGGACATAGTAGTCTCTTCAGTAGCTAGAAAGCAGCAACCTGAAATGATTACTATACAGCTAGACAAAAATGATTTGGGATTTAACAAAGAGGTTGACTTAATGGTAAGAGACAAGAGAAATGCAGGGCATATCCAGGACATTTTCCTGCTTCTGAAAACCTGGAGCCAAGAAGGTATGATACAGAACCATCAGACCTCCAAGGTCAAATGTGTGAATCACTGGAATGAAGAGGATAAATAACCACCTGGCAAATATCATACTGATTAATGGGTTATTCAGAGAAGGTAGAGTACACTTTTCCATCAATGGTACAGACACATTTTTTGGCTGGTTTTAGATAGGAGATTGTTAATTATGGGGAGAAAGCAGCCAAGCTAATTGCTAATGACTCCTTCTGGCAAGTATTCACTGTGGATAGGAATTCCCTGATCACCAAAATTGGAAATGAACTGATGTGAAAGCATCCTATGCAAAACCTGGATCAGAGCATTGTGGGTCATAATGTTCATATTCTTTAGCCATCTGACAAGGTGAGTATGGGGAAGTCCCCACAATGGCAGCCCTCCATTACATGCAAACAATTAAGGAAGGAATTGAGGCCTCCCCTGTACAAGTTATCACTAGATCTCTCCTGGAATGTTGTGTTAATGAAGTGTAGCATAATTAGGCCACATCCCTTGCACCTTATTTGTCTTTCCAGGTCTGGGACAAAGAGAACACTTAACTGTGCACTGAAACATGACAGTGGTTAATACAGTCAACATGACTACAAAGCTGAGAGAAAATACTGTGTGCCATGGAGGCAAGAAGGAAATGCAAATGGACTATTCTTTCTTATCTTCCTTTGGGCTGCATTGTGAAAGAAATGTGGCAGCAAAGGTCCAACACATGGAAGGACACTCAGAGTGCATCTACACATGTGCTTTACTGTAGAGTCGACTGATTAGCTCCACAAGAAAGCATCACCATCTACCTATGCACTAGTATTAAGGCACAGTAAATTAATTAATTCCTCTGTAAGATAGCACTTTCCAGGACAAGTACTATCCTATGGTGGAATCATTAAATGTACTGAAATACATCTAGGTGACCGGGGCTGGCTGGGGCACAAGGATGCTACAACATGGGGGCTGCCTGTCACCTAGCCCCTCACTATGGCACTCTTGTGCCCCTCCACAGCATGCTGAGCTGGGCCAGAGCAGCACTGGGCTGGCAGGCTGAACCTATGGGCCCACTGCCAGCCCTGGGCTGCCCTGCCCTGGTTCAACATGCTGCGGTCCTGGGGCAGATGTAAACGCTGTGCCCAGGAGCAATAAACTCCAGTGCAATCTATGCCAGTTTATTGCTATGTGCTAATAGCATGCATAGATGCACTGACTGTCTCCTGTTTCCAGTCACCACAGAAGCCAAGTTTCTTCATCTTCCTTCATCAGCACTTTGTAGGCTACGGTGGGTGGTGCTGACAGACAGGGGGGAAAGCCACTCTTTATGGTATAGCCTTATGCCTAGTTCAACCAACCTGTAATTGTCTGAGTGGAAATCATTGGTAATTACACTCCCTTTGCACATTGTATCCATTTTCAAAGTGATGTAGAGTGCATAATGCCTTATGGAAGTACACCATTTAAAGCTTTCTCATTAGCAGAGCTGCAGGGATCTGTTGCACAGTCTAATGATTTGTGTACCAAGCTAACTTCCAGCAGGATAGGAGTTCTCAAATTACAGCAAAGGCAAAAATCATTAAATCATTCAATGTTTCACAACCCTATCAACGGGTAATAAACAGAAACAATGGAGATTTGCAAAGCCAAAGAGGCAACTGAAATGCCCAAATATCAGTATGTAAATATCAGCCAACCCTCAAGAGTTGCTCCACAAAGTCCATATACAGACATTACAATTTTACAGGTACAAGTGTTTGGAAACCAGTCTATAGCAGTAACAGAACAGAAGTTTGGCACACAAAACCGGTGATTATGATGGTGATAATGATGATGAAGCAAGTGTCACCACATTGATATGTTGGAAACAGCAGGGCCAGAAAGCCAGCAACAGGTGTAATGGTCAATGTCAATAAGACCTTGAGTGCCCAGAAAAGAGCCACAAGGGTATTTGTAGATGACATGGTCAGCCAACTGCAGTTACCATTATTGGAAACGTCTCAAGAGTGCATGCTTGCCTTAAACCGTCCAACGCCCATTCTGAGTGTTTAAGAGCAGTCCAGACCCTGCAGGGTAGTTGCTATCCTGAGGGGCTGACCTTGGAAATGAAGTTCTTTAGCTGCAGTTCTTGTGCAGCATATTTCCTGTTCCACTGATGGAAGGTCCATGCTGTAGGTGATATGCTATCTACAGATTTGATGAGCTTATTGGCCTGAGTGGAGCACAGGTTCTGAGACTTCAGGTGGTAATTGGTTTTCTGGGTTGCACCTACTAGCCTGAAGTGCAAAGAATGGTGTGGATCTTGAGATTTGAGACCTAGGACCAGGGTAGCAGCTTGTCTCTGGATGGCAGGGGGAGGGGAGAGGGAATGCCTGAGAGGACTGGTAAGCAGTCAACTGGGATTGGAGTAAGGCATCCAATAATAGTCTTCGTGATGCTGTTACGGCTGGAATCCACTAGTTTAGCGTGTGTGCTTGCACCCCATACTGGTGCACAATACTCAGCAGGAGCATACACAAGTGCCAGAGTGGAGATGTGAAGTGTTTGGAAACTTGCACCCCAGATGATGCCAGCAAGGCAACAGATAAGAACTCTGCTGTTAACTTTACCCTGGACCCCTTCCAGATGCTGGTGGCAGGTAAGGATCTGGTCCAGCTTGACTCCTAAAAAAAGTAATGGTGTAACAATCTTCAAGTGCCTGGTTGCCAATCTTGACTTTTATCTCTTTCTTCACTTGGTTGTTATTTAGGTGGAAGGCTATTGCCACTGTTTTAGTGAGGCTGAGCTGGAGATGCCATTTATGGAAGTAGTTGGCAAAGGTGTTCATGTCTGATGTCAAAATGGATTCAGTGGCTTCTCATTGCTTGCTTGACTTGGTGAGAGCCAGGTTGTGAGAGAGACCCAGGCATAAAGGAGGTGTTCCAGCAGCTTGAATGGAATGCACAGGAGGGAGATAGGTCATCCTTGGGCTTCTTAGGCTTTAGGACTGCAGTAATTTAGCCTTTCATCAAATGCGAGGGATCGCGTTGCATTTGATGCAATTGGAGGTAAACTCATGAAGCTAAATTATAATCATCACCCCAGTTACGAAGAAATTTAGCATGTATGGCATCAGGCCCTGGTGATTTGTTGGTCTTTAAAAGCTTAAGGGCTGGCTTCATTTCCTCAGTACTGAACTCTCCAGACAGGTAAGCATTGAGACTATGAGTCTTGCAGAACTGTTTAACTTCGTTCTTTATCTGCCTAGCGTATTCCTTGTCAGGTTGGCAAAACTGCTT
The DNA here is from genome assembly GCF_001723895.1 of Crocodylus porosus. Taxonomy (NCBI): domain Eukaryota; kingdom Metazoa; phylum Chordata; order Crocodylia; family Crocodylidae; genus Crocodylus; species Crocodylus porosus. The sequence goes on from NW_017728917.1 coordinate 2,328,229, forward strand.
TATACTAATAACAGAACAGAACAGCACACATGGACTGGTATAAAAATAGCAGAATCCAGTCTCAGATTTGCTCCCCCTGCTCCCTCTCTCCAGCAAAGGGTGAATGTGTGTTCTCTATGCTACTGATCTAAATTACACTGCTTACAGAAAACTGTGTAGCTTAGGGTGCAGACAGAAGTGACAATGTTTGTCTCATTTGGCTACAGCAAACAGCTAGCAGCTGTGACTAAACACAAGTGCACAGCTGCAAACAGCTTACAAAATGGCTGACTGGGTGAAAATCGGACCACTCATTGCATGAGGTACCGGATAAAGATGTTACAAAATGTAGCATCTTTTATAAATTGTGTCTGAGGCTCTCCCTGTTTTCAGAATGCGAAAGGGGAAAGAGAGCAGAGGAAGTTCAGCATGGAGTTTTGCAGCCCCTCCTGTGGTGGAGGGGGGCTACAATTCACCCACCTCACCCTTCAGCACCAACTGGGGAGCCCCAAAAATGAGCTCCCTCTGTTGCCTTTCCCCCTTCCCATTCTGAAAACAGTGAGCACTGGCAGAGAGCCTGGCCCTTGCTGTGAGAACCTGGCTGCTGCCAGGTGTGGGGGGTGATGCCTGCTGTACCCTGCTGCCCCACACTGCATGGGGGGATCTGCCATGAGCCCCCATCCACTCTCCTAGCCCCGCCCCCATGGCTGGTCTGCCCAGCCCCAGCATCACAGCTATTTAAAAAAATATATCCCCACATTCACCAGCTGCCACAGTGGTCATCATGGCCTCTGGGGGCTTGTGACAGAGCCCCCCACACAGTGCAGGGCAGTGGGGGGGGGGGGCAGTAGGGATGCCTCCCCCACCTAGCAGCAGCCAGTGAATCTGGGCCTTTTTTTTTTTTTTAAGAATTGGGAGCTGGGGCCAGGTGGAGCAGCCATGGGTGTGGAGGGAGCTGGGAGAGTGGGCAGGGGATGGGGGCTCATGAGAGAGTCCCCCTCCCACAGCACAGGGCAGCAGGGTGCAGTGGGGATTGCCCCCCTGCCTGGCAGCAGCTGGTGATTGGGGGCTGTTTGTTTTTTTTTTAAAGAGCCAGGATGCTCCCTCCCTTCTGACCCTGCTAATTATGAAACTATGATGCTGGGGCTGGGAGAGCAGGTGGTGGATGAGGGCTCATGACAGAGCCCTCCATGCAGTGCAGGGCAGTTTGGAGCAGTGGGGATCACCCCACCCTGCTCCCGGCCTGGCAGCAGCTGGTGAGTACCAGGCTTTTTTTTTTTAAAGAGCCAACTGAATTGATTCAGGACAATGATTCAAATCACCGAATTGAATCACTGTCCCTCAAATTGGCCAAATCTGAATCTGAAGCGAATACTAGCCACTTCACACAGGCCTAATACCTTTTATGAGACTAACTATATGTTTGCAAAAAAAAAAGTCTTTATTTGCAAGCTTTCAGGTATAGGCACTCTTCTTTGGTCATGGGAAAAATATTGTAAAAGTTCTCCTAGGTATAAATGAAAGTTAATATTTCATATGAGACTTGAAGATGTGGTAAAATATCCTGTTTGGAAGAGTTCACTTTATGCATATTAGCCCCAGAGAAAAGTTGGTCCGAGCTTCCCCCACCCCACCCGGAGTAACTTGCCACACATCAGAGTAAACATGGCAGAGGCATTCCCTGGGAACAAATTCATAGTTTCATAGTTTCTAGGGTCAGAAGGGACCTAAGCAGATCATCGAGTCCGACCCCCTGCCATGGCAGGAAAGAGTACTGGGGTCAAACGACCCCAGCAAGATGTTGCCAGTCATCCCTCAGGAGTCAAACATATGGATGCAGCCCTTGGGTTCTTTTTAAAGCACTTTTTCCAGCCTGCACAAAACTTGAAGTCTTGATTCTGCTGTGTCTCAGCATTTTCACTCTGATTTGCAATTTCCTTTGCACATTCCCCTGTTTCCTTCATTCTTCTTTCATAAGAGCATATTTCAGATAATGCCCTTTATAAACCTTGAGATATCTATCTAAAAAGAGATGACCTGTTTATGCTGGGGCTGATTGTCCTGGGTTGTGACTTGCATCAAAACAGCATGGAGACAATAGTTTACACACAGTTTGAGTGGCAATTGACTTGAATTAGCCCCAGCTGTCCTGGGAAAAGGTGTTAGCTCAGTGTTTCACAGGTACTTAGTGAAGAACAGTGGGTTTGCAGGTCTGTAGAATCCCAGGTTCCTCTGTTTCTTCTTCAGTTCTGCTTTCAGGGCATAGTGGTTCTTTAGTAGGCCATATACCATGGAAATATATACAGTGTTTTCTGGTTCAGTGTAATTTTCTCTTACAGCATGTCCCAGCAGGAGTTCTTGCAGTTTAGATGTACCTCTGTCTATCTGACTCTTCTCTTGATGTGGATTGGAAGTCTGTGCTGTGTAGCCTTCTTTTGTAATATTAAGAAATTTACCCATTGCTGACAATGCTCGTAAAAATCATATACAGCTAGGCCAGTCTCAAAACGTTTCTTAGCAAAAGTGAAACACCAGAACAGTAGCTAGAAAGATGTCAGAAGTGAACAAACTTCAAGATAGGTAATTATATCCTGCCCACCTATGTTCTGTTGTTGCTTTAATTCAGCATTTAGCAATTGGCACCAGATTCCTTTGTTGTTTGAGCTGAAGCAGCTTTTGATCTTGTTCCTGCATTTTTTTTTTTTGCTGGCAAAAAATTGATACACAGATAATTATAATATTCCTAACTCTTGTGATTTTTTTTCTCATGAGTCTCACAACATTTAAAATTTTTCTTGCAGCCTTAGCTCTTTTATTGCTGGGGTTACAAGTGAAACATGGCGTTCATTGAAAAACAAACATGTTTCTGACCTTTCTGTCTGCAGAGAAAAGGTTTAAAATGTGACCTAAGTGCCCAAAAAGGTACATAAAAAGAACCCAGAGCATATTGTTTTAAGACCTGTGGCTTTTTAAAGAAAATATATATTTAAAATCACTGCACTGACAAACCCAAGGTTCAACAAGGATGAGCCTGGGAGCTGAAATCATAAGATTGGTTTACCAGCAATTCTTGTACAAGGGCACACATAAGAAAAAGGGCTAAATTGTCATGTAGCAATCTGCCTGGAGTTATAGACAGTTGTCTCCCCCACTGTTGGTGTCACTGGGCATAACCCTGGGTAACTCAGAGGGATGGAAGACCATGAGTGTCGAGGAAGTCCTTCTGCTCCAGGCTCAGACGAGCCAAAACCCCCCCTTGCCCAACCTTTGTAACGCTTTCTATGGCGCCTGCAATCTCCTGTCCTTCTGGAAAACAGGCGAGCTAAAACTGTTATCTGTGGAATGCAAGGGCACCGCTCGGAAAGAGAAAAGTGGAGAGAAAGGGGAGGAAGAGGGAGGCCAGCTTGTGGAAAATCACTGACAGTGAAACTGACCGGGGTATAAAATCCCGCTGTTCCAGGGTTAAGTGCGCAGGATTTGAGACAATACAGTCTCCCTGTGCCTTTTACTTGAGCTCAAATAAACTCTGTCTGCTTCTCCCCCCAGTGTGTTTATTTGGCACGACGCACACTGGGCAACGAACCCAATTGTTGCCTCCCTCGGGCACCTTGTGCCGGCAACACCACCACCCTAGACAAGTCAAGGAAAAGACTGAAAATCTGAAAGTCCCTTTTCCTCTCTTCTTCCCCCATCTTCTGGATTTCTCACTGGGTAGAAATAATCTTACATGTGCCAAGTCAGTGTATTGTGCAAGTGGGGAGTATGGCCCATCCTATCCCACTTCTCTCACGCTCACATATAGACCTCTCCCATTCTGAGAACCGGGTGCATGGAGCCACAAAGGTAAGTTGTGGTCTCCAGATGTGCAATGTTAATGGCCTCTTTCTTAGAAGTATGTAGAATCTTATAAGGTATTTGTGCCTAGATAGACAGTTTGATTTGAACTGAGTGAAAGATTTAAATCTTGTGACAAAGCCATCTTCAAATGAACCCTGGATACTACTACCTAAGGTTATTGCTTTCTTCTGGCACCTTGAATTACAAACTTTTATAACTTTGTAAACCTGCCATGTAGCTGTCAAGAAATGCAATATAATGTTCTATGAGGGTGGACATGGAAATGGTCTCCCTGACACCTGTGAAACTTTTGAAGTACTTCCAAGGGCAGGAGAAAATCTATGCTCTGCCTCTGCCTCGGCCTGTCTTTCAGTCTCTTTGCTTGAATTTCTGTTTGGATGGCTATGGTACTGAAATGCTAAAACAGTAAAAGTAGGAAACAGGCTATAGCGCAGTAAAGGTCTCATGACGTTTAATCCTAAACCTAATATTTAAATTTGTTTTTAATGGGTTCCATAGCACCTCACTGAAAAGAACGTTGTAATTTAGACTGCTACATAAAAACGGATGAAGCATCTTGTTATAAGCATTAAGGCTCATGCTATGGGTCTAACTGTTGAGGTCCCAAAACTACAGTTATTGGTGAATGAGAATAAATATATTTATATACATTAACATGTTTTTATCTATATGACTAGTTTAAAATATACCATTCCTGAAGTGCAGATGCCTCTTCAAGTCATTGGTTAGTTTTGGAGCTTTCTTATGGAGATTACCAGATTCAAGATTAAAATACACATACACTAGCCATCCTCCAAAACAAAGAATCAGTAAGTCAAATGGATTTTCTTAGAATCACAGTGACAACTACAAATCTCTTTCTTGTAAAATGCATGGACTTTTTGAATGATGTATATTAAATAGCTCAATTTTGTAACAAGCTTTATATTGGTACGTAGGTATTCTTATTAGGCCAAGAATATTAGGAATATTAATTACATTTTGTATGAGTGGTGTAAAAATGTATATTCATGTAATATTGAATATAGAGTGTAATATAGAGATTACTAGTACCAACTATAAATTTAATATTAGGAGCTATCACTAGTTAGGAATATAGTTCTTGGTTATGTATATAAATATGCTTACACAAGCTAGGATAATGCCTAAAATAGCCGAAGTACTCTAAGTGTTTGGAGGTAAGATATTCATTTTATAGTGAACTCTGGGAATTGTTTCATAGTATAAACAAATTGCAGCATAAACCTTTCCACACTTAAAAGAAAGACGGGTAAATTCTCCTCAGATTAAAGATAATTGCAAGAAGAATGACAAATAAACTTTTAAATTTTAAGATTAATGATCCTTCGAAGAAAATAACACCCAATTTACACTAGAATATGAAGAAAACTGTTATCACTGTTGTTCAGAGTTTCAAAGGGAATTAACAGGAAGTGGGAACTCAGAAGAACTTCTGAAATGATGTTGCGAGTGTTATATATTTTAATGAACAACATCAAATGAGGGAACTGGACCTATATAGGAAGACAATATTGACAGAAGCTTAGCAGAGGCCAAGTACTCTTATGTGCTTGCATAGACCCTACTAATATATCATCCAGGTCCTAATTAGGGCCTGTAGGGTTTACAACAATATGAAGAGCAAAAAAACCTTAATACTGTAAGAATTAATGCGTAAGGCAGAAGTAACCCCAGAATGGTTGGATACAGCCTGCGGATGTGGGGCTTCAGTGGCATTTGGTAGGGAGGTCTTTGGCTGCAAGCCCCCTCTCCATGCTCCTGTGGAAACAGGCATTGATAGTAGCCAGGTCCTACTACCTGCTTGTCTTCGACCCAGAGTGTGTTAGACCTGCCCAAAGCCAGAAATGTTGCCTACCCCCAGCACCCTACCTAGACTCCTGGCGGCTCCGGGTGAACTTTTACTACTGGGCCCCCCTTCACCAGAGATGATGATGATAATAATCAGACAACAGGGGGAAAAATTACCATTTCTGGGCCCCCTTTCTGTCTGGGCCCCAGGCAACTGCCCGGTTCGCTCATGCCTGTGTCCGGCCCTGCCTAACCCCGATGTAAGGGAAAATGGGACATTTACATCATAATGAACTGAACAAAGTCAACAGTCTGCCAGATCTCTCTCTCTCCCCTCCTTTTTTGTCAGCTTATATGTCACTCATAACAATAGTAGTAAAGTAATATTCAGGCTGAAATATAACTTTTAGGTTGACTACATTCCTTTAAATAACAAACATTTTCTGAACAGGGATCCAATTTGGGCTTTCAGCTGTCCAGTTAGAAATCAAGAATAATTCTCTCAGATATAATGGAGTTAATCCAGATTTCCACGGGAAACTCAGCATAGGATTTGGTTGATTAATACTCAGGCAAAATGCAAGTAGTGTGACTGCTACACCCTCTTTGAGAATGAATTGTTAGGAAAGAATCTGTCCTTACAGTTCCTTCACTCCTGAAAAAAGAAGGCATTTTATTTACAGAAACCCCATGATTTTCATTGGTATTTGGCAGAGAAAAAGGGCTGTATTAAGAATAATTGGAACTAGACTGATTTACACAGGCTAACAATTTGCCGGCCCCCTTCCTGCCCACCTAGTTTCTTAGGCAGGGATTTTACTGAGATTGGAAGGATGAAAACCCACAAAACTTGAGCAAAACAAGCATTTATCTAGATGTTCCACATCATGCATGCCAAAAAAGGATGAAAATATGTGAAATAAATGAAAAGCAGCACTTCAGCCTGTGCAAACTAAAGGGGCTCTGCTTTAAAAATAAACATCTAATGTGTGCCTCTTGCCAAAATCCTTGACACAGAGAACTGCTTAGAAATCATATGTGTGGGTGTAGCAATTGAATCTGGACTCGCAAGGGATGCAAATGTGTGTGAAGGTAGAAAGGAGACTTACATGCAAACTGAAAATGTTGTATAAAGATGTGTATAGATGTACTACAGCAAACTTGCCTAGGAGTAAAGGGGTGGATTCAATCAATCAGCGCTAATACAGCTCTCTTTGAAGCGGAGCTGCTAGTTACTCCACTAGAAAGATTTCTGATTAAACGTAATTTATATGTTCCTAAATGATGCTGAGCAAGCTAATGCACCTAGACTGCTAACATGAGATCCTTTGGGAATATGTCCTGTGTCTTGAAGTCTTTGTGTTGTATTTATTTGTAATAAGGGGAAAAGTGCTAAAGAATGCCTATTATTAATGCTTACACTTAGCCAGATAGCATAAATAATATGTAACATTTTTGCATCTCAAACGCAAAAATGGGAACTGGTATTAAGCTGTAAAAAAAACCCTATTTTGCCTATCAGAAGAAGAAATACAATAAACTAGTTGAACATAATATATTTCTTTTTGTTGTTGCTTATTTCCAGTAATATATGCTTATAGCAAGAAAAGAAAACACCAACTTTATTGTGTTCCTATTGGTACGGTTTCGTTGTTGCTCTTGTTAAATGCTCTCAGTGATTTCATGCACAGAAAAGGGTATCAGAGTTTTATATTTGTCCTGGACAGGTGCACTGGTAAAGGAAAAGACACAGCAGCATTCCCAAGAATACTTTGAGATGACACTTCCACACAGACGCAGTACGGACATACTCCAGTCTCATGGATAATCAGTAGGACTTGGGTAGCCAAACGCTACCTATCCACATGCTCATTTGCATTCCCATTAAAACACAGCAGAGCAGACTTGATTAATCATTGAATGAGGTTTAGATCAAGGATCTCGCAGCCATTTGTAAATGTACGGGGGGGGGCTTAATACACATGACAGTGAGCCATTTTAGTTAGAGCAGCTGTTTAGGAACTGCTCTAATTAAAACGCCCCTCTTACCCCCCAAGCACATGTATAGACAGTACAAGTGCCTAACTCACTTTTGAAAATGGCACTAATGCTCCTAAATCACTTAGACTCTTTTGAAAATTGAACCTCTTATCCCATCTTTGAATGTAATGATTATAAACTAGGGAATACAGAATTGCAATCTCAGAAAAGCATGAACATCAAAGAACAGAGCAAAAAACTAATCTAACCAAAACTGGTTTACAATGCTGGTAAATCAGAGAGACAAATGGACCATGTATCTGCTATGATAAAAGTCAGGTGGGCATACTGTACGTTTGCTAAAACCTTAAAAGTAAAAAAAAATATAGCCAAAGTTAGAACAAAAGACACCCCATATAGCTAATTAATACACACATCTTTTTACATGTATAAGGTGCCAATAGTAGCTTATTAGACCAAGTTGTTTTGCCACTTTTGAAATCAAATCTATGCTCAAGATTCAGAATTACATCAATAAGGCAAAATACTGCACTTTTCTGCCATTGCCCTTACTGTAACTATTGGGAGGATTGCTGTTTCTCAGTAGGAGCCTGTTGTTCTTCCAATTACTGCTCAAATGCCAATGAAAACAATCCAAAAATAGTTATTAAACTGCTTAAGAGGTCAGGCTGCCATTGACCATGATAAGATAAATGCTAGCTGTAGAAGTTAGAAGAGTTGGTCTGTTGTGCACTGGGGCGGGGAAATGGGAAACAGGTTCTTTTCTCCATAGCACCATGGAGTTACTCCTGACTTATGCCCCTCCAAGAGAAGGGAAGGTCAAGTACAGAGTGTGCATTCTGTTAATGGACTCCTAAGTGTGATATAGCAAATAATATCCTTATCTTGTGAGCTTATAATAGAGACAATCAACCAGGTCAATCTAGTGCTGCATCCAGATAAGTGGCTCAGTTTTATTGTCCCAGTATTATTGAAAGCCTTTAATAGAGCAAAAATGCAGGAGCAAATGCAACCAATGGAATTACATCAGTGTAAAAGTTGAGAAAAGGTCTGATCCAGGTTCCATTGAAAGCAATGGAAAGACCATCTGTGTCTTGGATCAGGTCTTAAGTGAGAGGAGATTGGGGGCCAGAGCAGATACCAACAATAGAAATGGCTACTAATCTCACACTGTATACATTTTGTTCAGTGACTGAGCCAAAGACTACTACCCTTTATGATTGCATGGCTCATGCTTCTGCAGAATGATTATCTTCTGGAGGCGTCTTCTCTGGTGATTGAAGAACATCTTTGTGACTACTACAGCACTTCTGAATACAGGAAAGCTTTATTAGGGAAGTATTTAAGGTAATTTTAAGTTCCTTTAATCAGGTCTATCAGCTTACAACAAGGAAGAGAGCAAGTGAGCACAATATGATTGCCAGCTCTTTGTGCGCTACCAGCAAAAGCTCTGCAGACCTCTACTGTTCTACAGACCTCAGTCAGACAACTGCCAGTCTTGGCAGTCAGGTAAGATTAGCACCTTGAGCCTATGTTTAATAGAGAACTACATACCAGAATACTGAATGTCCCACTCACAAAAGCTTTTCACTACTTCCTTTCTTCCATGTTAATGTTTTGCCATCTAACAAATGTTTTATGAAAATAAGGCAACCCTTGCTAGGTCTGCAGTCAGGATACTTTGTCACGGAATGGCTTACTTGGGGGTCTGGAGGTTTCTTTGCATTCATTTATTGTTTATTTTAAAATAAATGCACCTGCAGAAAGGTACTGAATCCCATTACTACATATTACAGAAGAAGCTGTGGCAATGTGCCCAGGATCTGGAACATATGGTACATGGGTTATTTGGGAGATAAGCTTTACACAGCTTGGTAGAAGTGGATTTTTGATTCAGGAGCAGTCCCAGAAGTGATCCATAACATCTCTCTTAATGGACAAGTAAACAGCCCTTCAGAAATTAAAATAATGCATTATATTAATTCTTCAAAGGACATAGGCTGAGCAGTAAACAGCACTAATGTTCATGAAAAAGAAGCCTATTTAGATCTACAGGGTATTAACTCTGTCCTTTTAAGTATTTGTGGATCTACTTATTTTAGGTAGCTGACAACAGTGGTTCAGTCAAAGGAGTTCTTTGCTGCTGCATGGCAGGAACAAACATAATTACCATCTGCTTTGTATTCCCAACAGAAGCAAAACCATTTTCTTTCTTTTTTCGAAGTCAGCTACATGCCATAGAACTGTTCATTGCCTTGATTCAGAATCTGTATTGCCATCACTGGAGAATAAGATGATACGTATCCCAGTCGCCTTCAAATAGCTAAAATGTTCCATTCTAGGGACATTTTTGCTGCACTTGATTTTGGTTTTGCTAGACGTGTGCCTGGGTGGGTATGAACTGTGGCAAAAAGAGATTTCTAACCCAAATGAAGAACTTCAAAAAAAAAGTTGGATGGCTAAATGTTGTATGCATTGTAAGTGGCAATTGCACAGATGGTACTAGAAGAAAAATATCTGTAAGTCTGACAGGTTTGGAGAGACAGTATTTACACCTGCTGCATGTTTAAACAGGCTGGCTATGACGGACACAACTGCAGTCCTATTATTTTGCCATTCTCCTCTTGGTGTTCACATTTAGAGAATAATGAGAAAAGAATATACCTGCTGGACATGAATTACTTCTACTCCCTATTACGGTAGGGACACCTACATTTGGAGCTGTTTCAAAAGGGGAACATTTCAAAAGGTCAGCAGCTGTTACCTCCTAGTTTTTACATGTGGACAAGCCAGGAATGATACAAATGTAGCACAACTGCTTCTGCTTTACCAATGGATCAGTGGATCAAAAGCAACAGTGTTACTTAGAAATGCCAGTGCTATTAAAACCAGTAGGATTCAAGCTCCTAGGTTTCTTAAATGCTTTTTAAAACTTTACCTAAAGTGTGGTAGGTGCTTTATAGGAGACATTGTTGTTTCATCAAGCAAGCCTACCATCCTAAATTTAGGTATTACGTCATATCTAAATCCTAGCTTTAGGTATTAACAAACTGGATGGAAAGAAGAAAGACTACAGGAAGAGGAATTAGAAGGGAAGAAGCAGAGAAGAGAAAGAGCAGAAGCATGGTGGAGGGTGGGAAATTGCAGAGATGGGTAATAAGCTCCATGGGAGCAGCTCTGGCAAAGTGTCTGTGTACAATAATCAGTAAAATGATGTTGGATGAGCATTGGTGATAATGTTGCAAATCTGACTGGTAAGCAATCAGAATAAATGTGCACCAAGAGGAACATCTCCATTTCACTTATTATATACATTTATAGTATTTTACCCAATACATTTATTCTGCAAATATTGAAGATATCCCCCACCAAGTTTAACAATATCTTAATCTTCAGGGGTCTGATTGTCTTTTAGAGTATTACAGGAGTAATATATTGAATGAAAATCTGGACTTAAAGCAGGTTCTTCAAACTTTAGTAATATTTTATTTTATTTTTTACTAATATTGGACTTTTAAATTCCAAGCAACTGTTCTATAGTCTTACGCCACTTCACCACAGCTGACGTCATGTATGAGAAAAATGAAAGTCATATTAAGACTTGATGAGCTTTGTTTCCATATGCATAATCTTGCTATAGGTCATACGCCCAAATCTGAGAGCACTGTAAAGCACAAAACCATCAGCACAGCAATAAAGCCTTCTCCCGTAAAGTATAAAAGGTGCACTGGGGAAGTAGTTAGAAGAGTGATAATCACAGACTCATTGGTGCCTCACTTAAAACAAAGGATGAGAGAGACACAGTCTTTACAACTCCAGCTGATTGTCTTGATATTATTTAAAGCAGGAAGTCATTGGAGCACAGACAGTTAAATTATGCATCCAGACGGACATTGTTTGAGTACTTAAGTGTCCAAATATCTAGCATTAGCTGAATGTCATTTTGCATGCCTAGAGGGTGCTATGGTCATCCTATTAACATGCATACATTTTAAAAATGAACTCTTCTGCTCTGAGACCAATTTTAGCTGTTCTCTTATATAAGGCCACAAAATTAGCTAGGTAGGAATAAAGCACCTGCCCACAAAGGCAAAGCTATTGTATAGTATTCATTGTATTAGCAACACATTTTGATGAATAGAGCACACTCAGAGTAAAGCCCATTTTGTTAAATCTATTACTTCTGTTATTACTATACTGAGTATAACTGAAAATTATGTGGCTGAAAGAAATGAATTGGACTGTGTGAGTGTGTCTGTGTATCCAGTTTACTGTACAGTCTATTGATAATACGATTTCACCTTCATTTTATGTTTTGACTACATCCAAGTACACTTAATTGGATTTTTTTATGGTGAGTAAACCAATCAATATGAAAGTAAACCTTCTAGACAACAAATATCCACAGTTGTGAGAGCAGTTTGCTGGGGCGGTACACTAAAGTATGTACTCTATATGGGAAGTAGCACAGTTCTGAAGCATTCGAGTATCTCTGAGACAGCTGCATTTAAAGAGTCTGCCCATGAGACACACTGAGACACACGAGTTTGCTTTCTCAAATCTTTTTCATGTTTCAGGGCCTTAGTAATACAAAAGAAGGAGAGGAAGTCTCCGCACCACTGCTGAGATTTCACGTGAAACATTTGTTTGAATTATTTTCTTCTTTGACATGCAGTCTAGGTTGTCCTGGGCCTGTTATGGTAAAGAACAGTATGAAAACATTGACTCGGTCCTGAATGAAGAATAGGAAATGAGTTGGCTTTGCTCTCCAGGGATATATTTTCTTCTAGAATTATTACCCAAGCTTTCTACCATTCCCACCAGATACAGCAAACCCCTGGAGTTTTCTTTGATATTAAGCAACAAGTAGTGAGGCTGCCATGATCCTAAAAAAATGTTGTCTCATAGGGTGTAGCAAGAATGTCATTGTGGGCAATGTCAGGGTGGCCCTGAAAAATATATTAGAGGATCACTTTGTCTTCTCATCTACTTCCACTAATTAAAAATATATGTATATGGGTCAGCTTCTCAGTTGGTATAAATTAGCACAGCACAGTCACATTGTTATCAATTAAACCATGCCAATTTAAACCATCTGAGAATCTAGTCCATGCATTTTCTTTGCAGACATAAGTCCTAGGTGGCACTGTAGCCTCTGTATAGGCAATAACTTTCTCGGCATTTGTTTTTACACTCTTGTTCACGCACCAAACGTATGATATTGCATCCTTTGGTATAATTTCAAAAATCTCTGAGCCAGAACTTCAGCTGGTGTAATGTGGTCTGCCTCCTTCAACAAAGCTACCACATCCACAATTAATAGCAGCTGGGAATCTGCCCTCCTCTTTTTGATGCATAAAATTCATGCTGTGAAAATATGAGGCAACTATGTCAAAAAGTCCGATTCTCATGCTGGACCCTGAACTTCCACTTCATCATTTTTCTTAGTGGGCATCTGTTGCCTCCACTTTTAGCCAGAGCTCTGTCCCAGCACTGCACCAGGGAATGGTGTACTGAGAAGTGTGCCCACACTGTGATCGCTACCTCCCAAGTGGAGCTTGTTCACTAACAGATACTGCCTCTCAGCAGAGCTTGCTGGAACATGCACAGGGCTGCTCTGAAATGGCTATATGATTCTGATTCACGAGGTCGTTTTCATGGATCAGACGCAGTGCTTCTCGGGATGGCGCTCTCAGGTGGTTCTGGGATGGTGTGGGCATACCCCATGAGCTGAGTTATGATGGCTTTATCCTCCTGCACCTGTTATTCTTGCTCTTGCTGGCATGTCTGCATTATTGCCCCCAACGTGTCTTGTATCTGTCTCCCTTTCCTTCACTGACATACGTGCAGGAAATTATTTAGCATATCTTTGCAGGATTAATGTTCTAATCCAGGCGCAGTGCAGGACATTATGGATTGGTGTCAGTGGCCTTGTAGAGATAAGAGCAGTGTCTAAAAATAATTTAAAAGGATGTTCTTTAGACTTTGAAGGGTCTGACTAAGGGTTTAGATTTTGTTGGTTTTCTCTTTCATATGTAGGTGACTTGGGGCAAGTGAAACTGGAAACTAAAACATGGTATAGAAGTACTGGAGCTAGGTTCAAATGAGCTAGTTTAGGTTCCCAAAGCTGTACACACACGAGGTTAATTAATCTGTGCTATAAGGGTTGGGCCATTTCTGGTTAGCTGCATTAGCTGGTTTTGAGCTAGCTCATGTGTCTCTACATTTCAGTCTGCAGTGCATACATACGTCTCCTTAGCAATATTACCTTCAGATCTGGGAGCAGCAACTCTTAGTGGTTCTGAGTTCTGGTTAAATACATGCCAAAAGTTACGGTGCTTGTGCAAAACTTCTCTACACTGTCATCAACTCCACACATGGATTATATGTTCAGCTTTATTCCTGATGTTCTTTAGAGGAAACTTGCTTGTCTGTGCTATTGAAAGCATATCCTTATATGCTCTTGTTCAAGGCTTTGGGTGAAATCCTGGCCTGACTGAGGTTAATGGGAGTTTTCCCTTAACTTTAAAAGAGTCGATATTTCAGCTCAGGCTTTGGATTCTTGCTCATTGTTATTGCTGCAAAACACAAATGAATCCATGTCATATTGCTCCATTCCATCTCCTCCTTTTTTCCCGTGTGGTTAATATCTTTATATTATTGCTATTATTTCATACAGTGCTTATTTTCTATCTTCCCTTCAAAGAATAATGATCTCTCTTATAAGGAAAACGTGTTGTGGTAGTAATCCTAACAGCCTGTAAAGTTGTCGTAATTTCATATCTACTTGCTTTTTCTAGGATGTCACCTTGGTCCAGTTTCTAAGCATACCTGAGCCAAGGTCTTTACACATTAATTTCAAGCAACAAAACCATTTATTTTCTTATGTTCTTTGCTTCGCTCTGAATTGAGTACTCACTGTTAGTGAAAATGAAATGTATGACCAGCATATTTAAGGTGTTAAAGTGATAACAACAGAATGTTTCACTCTCTTCATATTTTAGTATCTCCGAAATCAGTAGACTTGGAATACTGAAGACTCAAAGTTGGGCATCATTCATGAAATGAAAAATCCTAGCCTTACTGCTCAGAGACAATACAGCTGAACAGTTGGTGGGGAGCTGGTAACATGATACAAAACTTTGTGATCATGATTTTCCTGAGTGACTTCTAGACTGTTAACACGACAGCATTCACAAATTAGCCTATGGCCTTGATTCATGAATTTACAAAAATATTTTTTATAAAACCATTTCACGTCAACTTTTACACAAGAAGGAATAATGTTGACTTAAAGCTGGTTTCTGAAATGAAACAAGAGAGAGAAGCCAAATACTACACATACACTTCAACAAGCTTCAAACAAATGGAGGGAGTATATCTAATGGTTAGACTAGGATACTGCAAATCAGCATGCCTGGGCACTGTCACACAAAGAGTATTGAATTAAACAGAAAAGCACCCATTTATTTCAGAAGATTTTATGGGTTCAGGCCCATATACCTGGTTGGAATTGAAAGAATAACACATTAATATTCTTCAACTGCGAAGAACAATTGTCCCTAATACAGATTAGTTCTTATCTTTGCCACCATGAACAAGAGGAATGGATTAGTGAAAACATAATTTGTAATGCTATAATTGAAGCTCATTGTCCACACTACCGGCTTCCAAATGACAGTTGTTTTCTATTATGAATCTAGGAGGAGAGTTGAGTTCTGTATCTTAATGCATTTGGCTTTCTGTGAAGTTTAACCTTGACTCAAGTTCATTGGATTTATTATAGGTGGCACTGGGATTAAAATGCACTATAATCTTACAATGAAACTAAACTTTTGTCTGTATATGTATATAAACATGTGTAGCTATACCTGTTTGAAGTTTCTCTGAGGTTTTTAGAGAGAGTAAGATGGTCACGAACTGCCATAAAGATTAACGCCTAGTCATAAAACTAAAAATAAGATGTTTACGTAAATTTGAAATGATTAGTACCAATAGAATTTCCTGTATCTACACCTCCCCCCAACAAGTTCTTTGTGATCATCATTTGGTTTGAAAAAAACATTTTGGGACTGGGGAAGGTAAAGCACTAAGGTTAATGTATCTTTCAAAGGAGTTTAGTAATAGACAGTTGACACTTGTCACCCATAGTTCATTTTGAACACAGTGGATTATCCTGATAACATTTACCATTTCAAATCCCTGTTCTAATCTCCTGATGCACTTTACTTGTTCATTTTATCTATATGGCTGCTACATTTTCATTTTTCGATTCCAGGTTAATTTAAAATACCTATTCCTTTTGTGAGTGTCTCAAGTCACCAACAGAGTGCAACATATCTTTTATCCGTAAGCTGAACATTTTCATTTTGGCTCAGACACAACTAACATTGAATGGAGAGCTCCTTCTTCAGATGATTTGCTAACACTTTGAATGCTGAATCACAGATGCTGAATCATGCAGATTGCCGTTCAGGGAGTTATACAAAGTTATGGTTATATTGGACTAATTATATTGTATGTAGTTGTATGAATAACTATAATTATGCAGTCCATTGCTGTACTTCAAAGGCTTTGAGATAAGGGACAAGTTTTAATATTCTGCTGACAAGCATGTTTATTGATCATTTCTTTTTCAAGATGCCTATGATGTATCTTTCCTTAAAACTTGAAAACCTCATAAGTCACATAGAAACTGAATTATGCTGGGCCCAATCCCAAGGTCTTTAGTCAATCTTTGCCAAGTCAAAATATCATTAATGTTAATGAACCAAACCTGCTTTTGTTTACCCCTCAATGTTCTCCTGAATAACTGGGATAATATTGATGTAACTAAGAGCAGAATTTGGCCCCTGGAAATATTTTCTGCTATTAAATTACATTAATGTATGAGAGAGAGAGAATTTAGTGAATTATTATACATTATTTAATCTACTGTATATCACATGTAAAGAAACTACCTTATTTCAATGGCTTGCATTGTATCTGCAACTGAAACAACCCAATGGATATTCTTTTCACAATGGTGTTTAAATGACTATCTTATATCAATATTAATATCATCAACTGAAATTGCTAATAATATGCATGATGATGTAACACCTTGAACCACTTCACTACTTAATTATCCCTCTTCTGATTTATATGAATAGTAATCCATGCTCATTACCAAATTTTGCCGTACTTTCATGTTATGGGATAGGAAGATTAACATATCCAGAAGCAAACTCAGCCCCTGAGAACTATAATAGGAATCAAAAAGCTTTCTATTTATTATGTTTGTAAACACACAATTTGCATCAATAGTAGAGGAGGAGCCTGAGTGGCAGAGTGGCCTGATTGGCAGCAGGGCCCAGCTGTGCTCCATAAGAGCTGAGCCCTGAACTGTGAAGAGGCATCAGTTTGCTGCCAGCAGCTAGGGAGAACATCACCTAGCTGAGCTGCCGCTCAGAGCAACACCTTGGAGGTAAGGGCTGGGATATGTGGTAGGAGGAGGCCGTATGGTCCTGGACATGACAGAAAGCTACACCCTACTGGGGACTGGTGGCCTGGTGGAACTGTCTGTGGCAGGACAGTCCCCCAGAAATGCCAGGCCATTTACCTCCCTGGTGAAAGGCAAGTATGGGGCAACTCCTAACTTCAACCCCATATCCCTGGTGGGTGAGATCAAACAGGGGGAGCCCAAATTCACTGAGAATACTGTGGCAAGGCCCAGGCCAGTAGAGGGACCTGTAGCAGTGCCCAGACTCTCCGTGGAAGTCTGAGGCTGGATATAGGAGCCAGCATGAAGCTCCAGAGGGGTGGGGCCCTGAGCCTTGGGCAGCTATTAAGGAAGCTTCTGGGGCCAGGGAGGGCTTGGGAACAGGACTCAGAGCCCTGATCACAGAGAAGGGGTTGGAGCCCTGAGGTGCGGGGTTGGAGCCCCGAGAGTGTGTGGGGACTTGGAGCTCAGTGTGATTGTGTGAATGTGTGTGTGTGTGTGTGTGTGTGTGTGTTTGTGTAAAGAGGGAACCCAGTGCTAGCTAGCTGGAGAAAACATCTGTGAGGCATGGGATACAATAAGGGAAGGCATACATAGGCCCTTGTCATCAGGGCAGTTAAATGGACAGCCTCCCACCTGATTAACATCGGGTAACTGGTAACATCAAGGCATGGCAGGAAAGGAGGTGGGTGGCTAACCCTAAGACAAGTGGGTTACAAAGGCGTACATTTAGACCAGCCCCAGGACACCTACTTGACTTGTTACACAGATCTATTATAATTCCCTTCTGTATGTTTCATTTAATCATGAAAGTAGTGTCAAAGTATAGATTACATTAACACAACTAGTTCATATCAGGTTTCATTTGGGTAGAAAACCCAAACTTTGGTGGTCTCAGAAATTAAAAAAGCAAAACAAAACAAAATAAAGCAAACCATGTAGATGTCCAAAATCACCATCAGTTATTAAAAAGATAAAGAAGTATCTTGAGTGTAGTGCAACCAGGAATGTTTTATTTATGCAGTGATGCTCCTCATTTAAATAACTAAATGGAGCAAAAATAATGTATAAAAGCTCTGGTATTTGTGCATAAGGATGCATGGCTGAATCAACAGAGTTAAAGCTATGTAACATACTATTTCTTGACCCACCAGCAGTTACCACAGAGAAATGCAGTCTCATCTGATCCGGGATAAGACATTTTATCACATATTTCTGCAGATACTAATGATCATATTCATTAATGTTTCAGCCAGTAGTACACACAAGTCTATTTAGTGGCATTTGTCTCTAGTGCAGTAACTCCTATGTAGGAATGAAGAAAATACAGTTTCTAAAGAGACAGAAAGATGCACCTTCCCCAGGGAACATACAGGATGGGCAACACAGAAAATTTGAAAGAAAATTATATTTTCAATCTCTCTTCTCCGTAGCTTACAACATAAAAGCAGACAATTGAAGCCACAAGATGCCAACAAAATCCTATATCCGACTCTGATTAGCTAGTCAAGAACAAGACAGTGATCCTAATTCATTCTGTTCTGTTCTATTTAGGTTTTAACATTGCATGCATCACTGTGATTTCAGAAAGCCTAGTAAAGATAAGGTATTAGGCACCCACATTCTATCTGTTGAGGTTGGTGATTAATTCCATCAGGCTCCTTACATGATTCCAGCCTATGTCAACATTTCACTTTGAGTCCCAGGGTTAATTTTGCTTTTGTAAGTCATATATACATATATATTTATCTTTGCAGAGCATCCACATTTTCTTTCAAGATACAACGTGAATAGAATACCAATATCAAAGAATAAAAATGGGGAATGCTAAACAAACACATTAGTATGTGACTTGAACAAAATAGCATTTATTACTTTTCTCTTTGTGGCTCTGTGGTATTGACCAACTTATTCATAAAAAAAAATATAACAGTGGAAAAAATAAGTTTCACTAACCACATATGAAAGCAACATTCAAAAGGTTAGTTTTTGCTGAGTGTCTGGGTAAGGATACAGAATACTGACTTATTCAAAACAGAACACAGGAGAAGTTGTGGATTTTTGCTTGAATGAAACTGAATTTTATTTTCCATAAACATTTTTTTCAGACTATTGGTCAGAATGTTCCTATAGTAACTGATATAATTTAATTGCCATGATGGTTTACAGAAGTAACCTCAGAGGAAATTTGAGTTCACTGGGTTTTGTCTGGCATGGAGTCTGAGACCATTTTAGTGGCATTATAAAGTCACCCAAGTTATATTTTGTGTTTAGCAAACACTGCTGTTATGAAGAATATTTTTGAAAGATAACTAGCACAGGTACAATGAGACATCATCTAGTTTTTCTTAGGTGGGTATAAGCATTGCTGTAGGTTCATTGTTAGATTCATGGTGGAATATTGTGCAATAACTGGGATTATACAGACAACTCAGTATCTACACATTCATTAATGAGCAGTAGTTTCTGGGCATTAAATGTAGTACTTGCTTAATGAAGTACTAAATAAATATGGAGTAACTACAGTTACTGAAAGGTAGTGACGGTGAACGTCTTTTTAGTGATGCTACTGCACAGTAGCCTAATCCAAGAAGCGTATTAGCACTGTCTATGCTGTGGCACACTGTTGCGCGGTGTTGTTAAGCTACTGCGCATTAAGTATCTCGTGTAGATGCAGCCAGCACGTACAACCTAGCCGGATTGATCTAAATGCCCACCTCTGCATGTGTTCACAGGGCTTAAATCAGGCAGAAATAGTGCACCTGGTCTAAGCTAGTTCACTTCAGGAGGTAGACTAACTTAGATCAAGAAAGTGTTAACCTGATGTAGCAAACACCTTCATGTGTTTGCAGCATAACCCCAGGTCTGGAAAAGGCCAGCCACTCACCCCAGCTCTGGGGCTGTTGGGGTGGTGCTGTTCCAGCACTCCCCCCCCAACACTTTCATTTAAATTCATAGACATTTGGGCTGGAATCCTGAGCAGGCTATTTTTAGCCTTCTGACCCCGCTCTCTGAGCTGGGCACCCCCTCTCACAGACCTACTAGTCCTCTAGTCTCCCCACAATCCTGCCAGCCCCTCTCCTTACCCAAAATTACTTACCTTGCGCTACCCATACCTCTCCTAGGTTAGGTTTAGGCAGCTTAAAGAAACCCACTTCCACCTAAACCTGGTACAGTAAACACTTGTATGTACCCTCTGGTTCTTTGTGAGAGATCACCAATGGCCACATATATCCAATTCTTCCCCAATATTTCCACTAGATATTTATTTATAGTTATTTCTTATTTACCTTATAAGTTTTTTAGAGTTTGGATAGTCATTTTCACTTAATTGACTTTCAGTAATGACTATATTTTACCTAGCCCTAAATGGATACCCATTTAGCCACCTCTCTTGTATTTTTTGGATTATAACAATAATCCCGGTATTTGTTGTTTTCGCATTCAAGGACCAGAAGTATTTGGATCCTAAAAGTAACACTGTTGTCTTCAAGGGAGAGAGGGGTGCAGTCATGAATGGAAGTGGTAATCCTTCCTTAGCTCCAGCAAGAGAAATAGTACAAACTCATAAACATGACCTACATATGACTTCCAAGTCATACCTATAGCTTTTAAATGCATAATTATCGATGCAGCCTGGCTGATTTCAAATAGGAGTCATTGCACTGTGAAAATTCCAATATTAAAAAAAAAACGGTAGCTGCTTCTGAAATTTCTCTGTCAAGAGTTTAAAATAAAATTGTCTCCAAGCTGGGGTAAATAACTAATTAAGCATTTTAAATTTCAAAATAGCTTTTTGGAAGCTGGGTGTTATATTTGTCTACATGATTTTCTTCTAATAAACAGAATTCAAAACTGGAGAGAGATCTTGGTTAGTTGCAAATGCACACACACACACACACACATTTTATTTATATACGTGTGTGTGTGCATGAGTGAATGCAATATAGTTCAGAGATTTATGCAGCTGATGTTCTAAGCAGCTGCTGATTGCTTCTTCCAGCTGAAATGCTGTTACTGCCTCTCTCATTTAACCTTACCCAAGGAAAGAAATCTCCAACTCTCCTTGCTTTCTTACAGAGCAGCATCACTGGTATGCTGTAGCCCAGCTCCCCCCGCCGCACACTCCTCTCACAACAGCTCACCAGAGCTCTATCCCAGGGCCTGGCTCTGCACTGTTGCCTCCCTGCAATCCCAACCCTGGCCCTAGGGTCTCAATGCAGACTGGGCAGGGCATGCTTGGCCAGGTGGATGCGATGGGACTGCGGACAAGCAGGGAGCGGTGTCCATGAGTGGGATGGGTGGGGCCAGGATCTTGGGGCAGTGACAGCTCAGGGCTCCAGGGCATTCTCACCTAGGCAGATGGGACGGGGCCATAGGTGGACAGGGAGCAATATCCAGGAATGGGACAGATGGGTAGGGGGGCAGCTCTCCCCCCCCCCCATCTGTCCCACTCCTGGATGCTGCTTCCTGTCCACCTATGGCCCCGTCCCATCTGCCTGGTGAAGAATGCCCTGTCTGCACAGTTTCCAGCCCGTTCTTCATGGCAACCCTGCCTACCTGCACACCAGCAGCGGGTGCAGGCAGATGGGTGAGGGTGCCTGAGCACTGGGGTCAGGTCCAATGGTGGCAGTGACACTAGTGGCGACAGCTGAAAGGAGCCACCAGAACCAGGGCTGCCGGGAAGCAAAGTCCAGCTGCCACACCGCCCCATCCCCATCCCCATCGCAAACCCAGGCTGCACAAGCCACGGCCCTGGCTGCCCCCCATGCCTGGGCCAGGTGGAGCTGAGCGACTCTCTGTGGGTCAGATAAAATCCCTCTGTGGGCCTGATCCAGGCCACAGGTCATATTTTGCCTGCCACTGTTCTAGGGAAATGTAGCTCCATTCCTCACACGGGTTAAGTGCAACTCCATCTCATCATATTAAGTAGAACTACTTCTGTGAGAGGGGTTCAGGTCAGACAGAAGATGGTTTTCATATGTAACATGGGCAAATTCCCTATGTTAGGCACATTTAAAGCACAAGAGAGTAATAATTTACTAAGACATTCAGGTGGAGGCTTTATGACTGCAGGGATCAGAGCTCCTGGGAAAGAGGTACTATACTCTGTAAGCCAGTGAAGTTACTCCACTGAGCAAAGTGGACAAGATTTTCTTTTTGTTTCTGAATAGCTGCACTTTGGCCATCCAGTCATTGATGGGTTGTGTTCAGTTTGTAAAATATGAACAAGCGACAAGTGTTGAGAGCCCTGCCTGTGTTCTTAAGGGTGAGATATTTCTATTGTAAGTGTAAATGTAATGGATTGAAGAAAGCTTGTTGTCTTTTCCCGAGGGGACTGAGATTCCACAGCAGGAAAAAAGATATTCATTCCCAACTAGGTCTTTATAAACAGCATTTAATTATGTCTACTATCATAGCAGCTTGTTTTATCTCTTTTGTCAATATTTGTCTTTATAATGCAAGGTTTATCTCTAGTGTGCAAATCTAGCATGGTGGCAAAAGGAAAGGGAAAAGTATGTTTCCTACACACTGCTTTCTGGTTTAATAATGGAACTTGAAGCCCAAAAAATGTTAATATATGTTTGGATCTAGAAACAGTGGGGCCATATACTAATTATGCATTGGAAACTGCAAGAGCATATTATTGCTCAGCAAGAAATTCCTCACATCTAGTAAATGTGAGGCTTGGTGAAAGAAGCCTAAAATAATATTAAGTTGATACAAGCATGCAAAATCATGCTGCTTATAACATACCTTATTGCAAACCAAAAAAGAATCCATTAATAATTCCCAGTCATATACTGGCTGGCTATCTAATGGTTTTATAAGGCCCTGTCTTATGGCATATTCATGGCTTGAGTTTCATAGTTTGAAATAACCTGTGTAAGGTAAAGGCCTAGCAAAAAGAAAACAATTTGTAGTTTTCAGAAGAGAGAATGGTGACCCCTAAGTTCTCCTATAGTTGATAAATCATCCTGCTAAATTGTGTGAAAACTGCGAATCACCATGTTTTTACTCACAAAATTCAAAACACAACTTTTTCCTATTGACAATGTACCTTAGATTGTGCCTATGAAAATAACTGCTAGTTATATTCATAAACATCAACTCACTTTTGGTGTCCCATTGAACTAAAAATGTGAACACTGGTTTATTACATATCCATTGTCTTTTGATCTCTTTAGACACTACAATTGATTATTAATATGTATGTGTGCATGTAGACTTTTTAGAGCCAGATGATGGTCTGAATCTACAGAAATGCTACCAAAGCCAGTGAAAGTTGCATGTGTTAAATCATGCAACTTTGGGTCTAGATGGGCAAAATGCATCCAAGTGGCATTGTGGAGACCAATAAGAAATCGTGCTTGCTCTACTTGCTTTCTTACTAATGAAGTACTGCGTTGAGCTCTTTAGGATTGAGTCCCAGTTTATGTAAGCTGATATAATTCTACAGGCTCCAAACCAATTTATACTGTCCTCAATCCGGCTCTTGTCATTTAATGGCTTTGATGTTTCTTCCTTTCAACTTTCATTTTCTATCATTCTTCAGCATACTGTAGTCGCAGACAGACAAGGTTCTTTGGATAAATCTGAAATCTTTTATTAGTCTAACTAAGTTGTCTGTATCAGTTGCAAGTTGGTCTAATAAAAGATACCAGATTTACCCAAAGAACCTTGTCTGCCCATGTCCTTAGACCAACACGGCTACAACCTATACCCCTATAGTCCCAGAATTTTTTATGCTGTCATGCAAGCTAAAAAAATTCTTCTATGGAAGGCTTCATGAGGTACTATAGTCAGAGCCTTTCAAAGCTGTAACATTTTTCAGATTACCACAATGAAGATTTTAGGATACTTTGTGCACTTCAAATTTTGGCTTTTACCTACCATGCTGCATTTCATTGTTGTAAGCTCTGCAGTATAGCCGAGCCAGTTTATGATAGCTTAAAACCAGTTGGTGTCAAACAATTCTGTTTATGATAACAAATGTGATGTGTATACAGTGTTATTTTCTACCCAACTTGTTGCATATAAGAATTGGATCATATCGATTTTAAAGAATTTGAGCCTCCCTGTTTTCTTTGTAGAAACCACCAAAACTTTAAAAAACAGCTAAGACTTGAATGTAATAAAGAAGATTATTTGGAACTAGTCTACCTGGCTTCACCTTATCCTCTGTATAGTGTAGCTGCAAGATGACTTCTTCAATGTCACCAAATGTTGACAAAGGCAAATTAGCACACAAAATTCTCTCTTATGAGGTTGTTCAAGGAAATGTTGAAAGTTTAAACTTTTGAAGCAATGAGAGACATCTGATTGTTGTTACAATCTTTTTGATTGTTCAGAAATAATATAATTCACTTACAAAGTTTGTTAGCTATATTCTAATTCAAAGAAAAAAAAACCCAGATGCTAATACTAGGGAAAAAAAAAGTCTGCCAATAAAAACAACCAAAAGAAATTTCAGGTCCACTTTATTCCTAAAGTTAATCCATCACATTTAGTGGAGAGAGGATTTTAGCCTATATAATTTAATTACAACACAAAAAGAAACTGGTGATGTTAACCATTTCTGCTAAAGGAAAAAAATGCAAATAGATGTCAACATGAGTCTGTAGAAGTAGCTTGAATTGGTAGAAAGCATTGTAGAATCTCTGCTTTAACTATTAATACTCTTTTGAACACTTAAATCTCTTTTGAACAATATAAAGTTTGCATGACATGACAGAAAGGTAGGTTGCACTGAAACGTGAGAGGTAGTGTGATTGAGGAGCAGGCATGTTGAGTAGATAGGACAACGATAATGAAAGAAGAGTGGCAAGAGACTGAAGCTAAGGGGATGGAGGAAGAGCATAGCACATGGGAAAAGATGGAGGGAAACAGAAATAAAGAGAGCAATTATACTTCAGAAGCATGATTCTGAGGTGAAATAAACTGGGAAGGGTAATAACACAAGATGCTATAGCGACTTAGTGTTCATTGGGAAAAACCATGATGCTGCTGCACGGACGGCATGGCTCAGCGCAGGCTGTTACTGCACCTTCTTTTAGTACTTCCTAAAGTCAGAGACTTTCAAAGCTGTAACATTTTTCAGATTCCCACAATGAGGTACTAAATGATGGCACAGTAACAACGTCACCATAGCAACACATGTAGATGCACCCACAGTAAAGGGGGGAAAAAGGGAGATTTGAAAAGGAAAACAAAGTGAGAAATGAGATAAAATGTAGCACAGAAATTTGACTGGAACTGGCCCTGTTGGTTTTCCTTCTTCCCATGAGTTTTCCTTTTGTCCTTTACCTCCTGATTTCCTTATCTTCCATAGTTGTGTATATAATATGACTTAAAGGTTTAGGACAAGTCTTGAAGTGTTTACATCAATTTGTGCCACCTGCTCATGGTCCCAGCTGGATAAAACTATAGTAGAGGATCGGCACTTATTAGAGGTGTCCCTGCTGTGTTACTTTCCCTCTTGCCACATTCCCAGTGCTGTCTGCCAGGTATGTGTATGGGAGGAGGGTTGTAAAGGAGACTACGCTTAGGCCTCATGCAGATATTTACTTTCTCCTGGGAGAGTTGCCGCTGTCTCAGGAGAAAGCATGAATGAACAGATCTTCAGACTATTTCTCCCAGAGTAAAAATGACCATTCCAGGAGAAAAATAACCTGGGAACAGTAGTCCTGCTTTGAGCAGGGGGTTGGACTAGATGACATCCTAAGGTCCCTTTCAGTCCTCATTTTCTATGATTTTATGATTCTAGGGTTAAGTCACACCCAGGAGAGTTTGCCCTGTGAAGCATGGCTCAAAAAGGGGTGATTTTACTTTATGTGAATTAATATCCATGAAGCAAATAACATGACTCCTATTTTTCATTGGTTATTAGGGATAGGACATAGGAACTGTAACTTTCTTTGTGTTTGGCGGGGAATGCTTGCTTACTCATTGATATGTATATCATTTTAGCCATTTCTTTGAAGAAAATATACATAAGGTATATGAGATGTATATAATTTCCATTCTAATTCATCTGCAATTCGACAGAGAAATACAATGAGGTATATTTTTATTTCATTTTGATGTTTCAATTGCACGTATATACTACAGACTACAGTGATAACTGTGCCCACAGAATTGCATATAATGTGTGCAACACCTGATGTTAGCAAGGAAATAATTATAGTACTTATACTATATGATGGGTGTCAGGAATGAAAATGTTACTTCTTACTCATTTAAATATACACAGGATGGCATATACATCACAGTATGAGTAAGTACCAACCAGAACCCTATTATAGGTACAAAACTGGTAGGAAACAGGATGCAATTAGACCTCCTACCATAAAAGATGTCAGGATTATAACCCAAAAGGATGTTAACATTTTTTAGAATGATGATGAGGATGTAGAAGTAACTCTCAAAAGTCATTTTGTGGAATTTAAAACTCTAAACCTTTAGATCAATATCTCCTTATCTATCATGAGTAGCCTACGTGGTGTTGTCTTGATGCCAATGTGCAAGCAGTGAACTAGGGCAGCATATAACCTATTGGTCACTAATTCTGACATCCCCCCCCTCCCCAGTCTGTTGCAGGGTCCTCACTTGAAAGACTTCTTGTCTCCACCCTCCCTCATCCCTTCTGGGGTAGAGTACTGTGATTTTCACACTGGGTCTCAAGCTCCATTCCCTACTGTACCAATTGTGGTTGCTCATCAAGTCTGACAGGATCCCAGAATTGTGATCAGCAGGTGAATACAGTGTGGCAAATATACTTTGTCACATCAAAGCATTGTTTAATCTTAACAGAACTAAGAAAACATAACAAGTAAAGGGTTTTCATTACAGCAGTCTACATAAACCTGTTCCTGGTACTGAAACCTCTGGTCTCATTGGGAAAGACCTTTGCCCCTGCAGTCTCTGCCTCTTTCTCTCGTCTTTTCCTCTCTTTCCTGAGTCTCCCGGTTTTAATCACACATAAGTTCTCTGTTTCAGTTTTATACTTGAGCACTTCCTGAACTGACAAGCTTAGATTTTTTATTTGTTGGGACCCTTCATAGATCATATATGAGTGATTGGAGATAAAATTTAAACACATTGGTATATGCATTGTTATTACATAACTGGCAACTGGTGCAATCAGGAACTATTGTCCCCTTTCCAGGTGATATACAGATATTTCCGACTAGAACTAATCCTTTCTGCCTATATACAAGCCAGACAATAACAATAGCAAATTGTATAATATCTCACTTTGAGGTTTCCTTGCTTCTGGAACTGTGGTCTTAGCCTGATTGGGCTCCACTAAAGAAAGACTGATTAGTCATTCTTGTCCTGAAGCCTCTGAGCCTATTGCCTCCGTGCCTAGATTCAGGACTGAGGACAGAAGAAACTAGAAAACTTTGCTGTAACCAATTATGCAGGCTACTATATACATTTTAATGAATAGCCAATGACCAATGACAAGCTAGCAAAGTAACAGGGAAGACAAATGTGTTAAGGTTAGACACTGGAGAAAATGGAGTAAAGTTCAGAGTCCCTGCTAAATTCTGTCTGAAGGAAGTTTATATTACTTTAAGGCCCTAGTTATCTAGACCAAAAATCAGCATTCAGAAAGAGAAAAAAAAAAAATCCAATTTGAGGCTGGCTAGCAAGAGCTAGCAGAGACCCCAAGAAGATTCTAGCTGAGGAGATTCAGTAAGCAGTGATAGATTTTGGAGAGTCCTGCAGCTGGGCACTGTGACCAGGTGCCACCTTATCTCATGTTATGGAACAGTGTAGTACATGTCTTTAATTTCCCAACCTGTGTGTTTGTTCACTGCTTGCCCACAGCAGACACAGTGGGCCTTGAAGAAACTGTCACAGACAGGCTTTTCAAAATCAATTAACTCTTGCTGTTGCCTTGGACCTTTATTCTAATGCATATCTACTTTACCTATAAGCCAGGCACCTGGTCACAGTGCCCAACTGCAGGACCCTTGAGGTTTCTGGTTTTGGGGAAAGAGACTAATTAGGAGAAGACTGGTAAAGCCCAGATTAGGATGTGTGCATGTAGTGGGATTGTGAAATAAATGAATGTGCTGACAGGACAGAATGTGGACAGTGTGCTTATAGATAAAAGGCCATCAGAAGGGGGAAAGAATAAAAAAGAAGGGATTTCAGTGCAACAAAAGGGGGAACCTGAGGCCACCACGGACAGGGGGCACACACCACCAGACCATCTCACCCACCCCACTATCTACCAGCTCTACGACTGGTAGATATAGAATTGTTTGCATTATTCTTATCAACTATCACTGTGTATCAATAAAATTTGCCTATTATTGAATGGAAAGGTCGTGGTCGTGGTCGTGGTTGTGGTCAGTCTGAGGCTTTGGGTCCACTTGGAACAAGATATCTGGGCCCAACAAATGCCAAAATAACAGGTTTAAACATTGGTGGTTCTATAATTGTTTTCTTGGTAGTGTCACCACCAGGAAGTATTGCTAGCCCCTAGTGTTCAAAATCATGAGGCTTCATTTTCTTGTTTGGGATTTTATTTTTTTTAAATCTAGACAGAGAGACTTTTTTATGTGCCTTATTTTGGTTCCTGTGTTTAAGTTTTCAAACATTTCTGTACAACCAAAAGAGTTTGAATATTTATCTTTCATTTAAAGAGAACTAATATTCTCATGGAGTATCTTGATTCCAGTAGCAGAGACATTAGGACGAATACCAAACATTGTAAGACTCCTTGTAAAAGGGTGAGTATTAATAGCACTGGGTGCATCTACACATGCAATTAATGTGTCTGAATAAGCTCTGGCACAGCTTGTGCCTGAGTTCATTGCTCCTGGACCCAGGACCACAGCACATTGAGGTGAGGCAGTGCAGCCCCAGCTGGCAGGGGACCCAGGGGGTCAGCCTGCCAGCCTGGAGCTGCTCCACCCTGGTTCAAAGTGTTGTGAAGAGACTGGCTGTGGCATGAGGGTGCTAATGTGGCGTTAGCCAGCAGGCACCCCTCGCACTGTAGCACCCTCTTGCCCCAGATCTTACATATCTGTTGTGGTGCAGTAAATAACTCCACCATGGAATAGTACTTGTGTTGGGTAGTACTATCCTACAATGAAGTTCATTAATTTACTGCAGCCTAATAGTGCCACAGTAAAGCATCAGCATCTACATGTGTAGCGCTAATTAGTGAACTCTGCAGTAAAGCACGCATGTGAAGGCAATTCAGTAGTAGCTGTTAAATCTTTGAAATCCTCACCCCTATATTGACCCTTTTATACTATGTAGAAGTGCTGCAGTGACACACCCAGCCCCTGTTCTTGCTCAGGGAAGATTTTCCTGGTACCAGCACTATGGACGTCAGCTGTAAGGCTGACACATGAGGACTCTGGCAAACCCATTTTGAAGGTGAGATTTGGGCCAGGAGAGGAATTTTAGGAATAGGATTATTGCAAACAGAAGTTCCAAGCAAAGCTGTTTTATAAGACAGTCCAAGTAAGGTGCTATAACTTAGAGGACACTCAAGGCTATTCAAATTACACAGGGTTTGTCGGAGTAGCTCAGGGTGAGAAGGAGCCAAAATAGTTAAAGCCATTTCTCTATTCCCTTTGTCTGGGCTGCTAATCCCACAAGTTACCTATCATTTGGTGATGGGTCATTGATAAGCAAGTGGCCAAGATATCAACCAGAGGAGAGGTTAAGACAAAACAACTGAAGTTTATGATGAAGATGACTAGATGCAAACAAGGATTACAGATGTGGTGAATTGAATTAACTGCAGGGGCAATTGTAGTACATAAATGAGACAAAGCTGCGTTTACAGTCTTGAGCATCAGATTTTCTTCAGTCTCGCATGCTTTACAAATTAAAAATTGTAGTACTCGGATAGCTCTAAAAGCTGTAAAAGTAATCCTGGGATTAAAGAGTATGAGCTATCTAAGAAGGCATGAAGACTGAAAAAGATATTGCTCAAATGGAAGCTCACTGAAGTATATGGCTTATTTTTAAGATTATACATTATTAATTGGAGTTGTTTTCCTGGAGGTTGGATGAAGGCAGCAGGTTGTAAACTAGCAAGGAAATGCTGCTTCTTCCGTGAGTTTCCTGAGCCCACAGTGAATGTGGTACAGCAAGTTGTTTTATCAGTGCAAATTACTACCTCTGGCACAGCAGATTAGAAGGGATTCATGGAAAATCTGAAGATGAATGGGAAAGGAGAGGAGGAAAAACAAGAAAGCAACTTTCATTCAATTAACGTATGTTTTTACACAGCCA
Organism: Crocodylus porosus; assembly: GCF_001723895.1. Taxonomy (NCBI): domain Eukaryota; kingdom Metazoa; phylum Chordata; order Crocodylia; family Crocodylidae; genus Crocodylus; species Crocodylus porosus. The sequence continues at coordinate 2,358,626 of NW_017728917.1, forward strand.
GTATTAAGCATGATGAGGGCAAATTTTCAAAGGGTAAAAATTGGAAAGAATATACTATTATTTATTTCTAAGAATTAAACACTCCTGTCTTCCAGTTTTTAGAGATCTGCAAAGGAACCATAGGATTTTGTACCTATTTTTCTCTTACTTAGGTGCATCAGGAAAGTTTAATTCCTTTTTCCTTTTTAAGTTTTTTCAGCAGTATCAGACCTTGTTCTCCACATTTTAGTTGCTACTGGATCCTTCAACAGAGAGATTTAGAGCAGGAACATTTTCAGCCTTCAATGTCAGAGCCTCATATGTTGAATTTGATTTGAGGAGGTAACACAATAGATGTCCATGGCAGGAAACCCAGTGATAGGAGTATTGGTGGAAAGAGAAAACAAAATGGGTGTGAGCATTGGTTTAAAAACCAGAAAATATACAAAATATTTTGAACTCTTCAGCCAAGTCTAATTAAGTAAGACTTTGTTAGAATCCTCTGCTCTTTTACCATAGAAACCCCACCTATTTATCAGCCTTTTTCCACCAACATCCTCCCCTATGTAAAGGAGGAGGTTCAGAAATGCATGCTTTTTTAAAGAGAATCTGCAATATATACTTGCAAATCCAAGACTTCCCCATACTTTCATATAATACTTGGCTGAGGCAGAACAAGTTTGTATCTGTTCCAAGTTTCTTTATGTCAGTAGTAGTTGTTTTTTCTGGACGATCTAGCCTGGGAGGTGTTAGGGTTATGCGAAATGGACAGTATTCAATTCAGATTCAGCCCGAATCGGGGACAGTGATCCGAATCAATTAATTGAATTCGTTGATTCATTGAATCATTGGTTTGGATCACTGTCTCCGATTCAATGTGGCCAAATCTGAAGATTCAATGCTGATTTGGAGAATCAGCAATTCGGCCATAGACACAACTTTAAATTTTTTTTCTACATACCTTGAGATACCAGGCGCAGGTCATGAATGCTGCAGTGGGGTGGATGAAGCAGCCCACAGGAGCCCGGGGGGGCCCGCATGCTCAGCAGCAGGCCCGGAAGTGGACTGGAAGTGCTTCTGATCCACTTCTGCGTCCACTGCTGAGCGCGCTGGGGACATCCCTGCACTCCTGTGGGATGCTCCATCCACCCCATCATCACAGCATCCATAAGCCACCTGCTACCTAGAGGTACGTAGAAAAAACATTAAAGCTGTGTCTATGTTTGAATCGTTGAATCTTTCCGATTCTCTCCGAGCCAATTCAGAGGGTTCTGATTTGATTTGGAGGGATTAAAGGGTCTCCTGATTTGATTCAGAGTTGGAGATTCAGCCACTGAATTGGGCTGAATCTCCACCGAATGGAATCAGCGACTGAAGCTTTGCACAGTCCTAGTAGGAATGACAGGTTGCAGCAGACACCATGATATGTGATTAGCAGTTAAAGCATGGACACTTTTGAATGCTTTTAATAAGATCAGTATTGTCACAACATAGCATGTAATTCAAAAAGACGTGCAGTAATTTGAAGACTTGAAAGTTCTTTTCTTCCTGGATGTAACCAGTAGCCCTCATTCAGCAGTGGGCATTTCATTCTTGGCAACGTAGTTGCATTGCTGACAATAAGGACTTCTTTGTTTTGTCTGGCAGAATAATGAGGGAAAGGTCTAAAACAGGGCTTCTCAACCTTTTTAGACTCAAGGAACCCCTTGTTAGAATCAAGGCACTCCTTAGAAAATGCCAGTTCTTAGTTTCCTCTCTCTCTCTTTTAGCTACATAAAAATAACTGAGTGATTCTTGTGTTGCAAAGAACTCAGAAAAACCACAATAGGCCAGAATATTTTTAATATGATGGGTTCCTATTTGAAAACTCTATTGCTACTTGCACGTAGATGCACCCAAACTCCAGCATGGTTTGCACCATAGCCAGCTACTCCCAGATGCAGTGTTTTCATGTGTGCCCAAGACTGCAACAATTTGAGCCAGGGTTGTCCTGGGCACACATGAAGATGCTGCACCCGGGAGCAACTGACCCAGAGCAGGAGGTCCAGGGGGTCAGCCCCAGACTCCAGGTGGTAGTGCCAATGGCAGAGGGACTGGCTGTGACACAAGGCTGTTATAATGTGGAGCTAGCTGGCAGCCAGCCCCTGCACTGTAGCACCCTTCTGCCCCAGTCAGCCCTGATCAATCTACACATGCACTTGAGCACACGTAAGTACTCTGCCACAGGACAGTGCTTGTCCCAGGAAGTATCCTACAGCAGAGTTAACTGATTTACTGCACCCTAATACGACACATATCCAGACTGTGACATTTTAATGCAGAGCTAATAAGTCAACTCTGCAGTAAAGTGCATGTGTAGATGCACCCTCTGCCTGCGTCCACATGAGCGTGGATGTTTGTTTCCCTGGGGACAAGAAGCAGAAGCATACCTTGTCTCTTGGGAATGCCTGTGCCACATGCCCTTTGGCACATGGCAGGTTACCCCAGGTGGGGTAGGGGAGGCTGGGGCCAGCAACTGTGCTGTCCCCAGCAGCCTTACCTGGGGTCCTGGGGCCCTTGGAGAGCTGCAGGCACAGCAATCCTGCTGCTTGTAGCCTGGCTGACAGCCAGAGTGTGGCTCTGGCAGGCCAGGCTCTGGTTTTGCGTGGCGCACACTGCCCTCACATGCACTGCCCTGCTTTTATTTTGTGCTGGGGTTTTTTTTACCCTGGGATCTTATGAGGTCAAAATAACCCCTGCACTGCTACCTTGCAGCGTGAAGAACATCTGAATGTGTAATGTGTAGCACCACAGGCGGGTCTGTGTCACGCTCATCTGGACACAGACTCTGGGGTTTATCTTGTGAACCACATTTGTGCACTTAATATTGTCTGGCAGCCTAGGCCACCCTCAGAAAGATCTCAAGGCACCCCAGGCTGCTAGATTACCCTGATAATCACTGCTGTAAACATTTAAAACTTCAATGTGAAGTACTCATTTAAAAATTGCACCCACTCTTGCCACCTTTATTTTTCCTTGATACATGACTGTAGGTTTTTAACAGGGTTTGAAGTCTTGGATCAGTGAACCCCATAGATATTTGCACATCAAAATCAGGTTTTGTTAAACTTGAGATCTCTTAAAGATCGTTAATGCAGTTAAATGAATGGAAGGTTTGTTGAACACAAAATAAATAAAAATACCTTTTGCTGAATTTCCAAGTGCTGCTGCATTTGAAATTATAATTACATTAAGCACAATAAACTGGCAGAAGGGCTTTGTCCAATTACCATCACAATTGTCTATACACAGTTAGACATCTATGTCTACAACTAAAGATATACGTTAAAAAAAAGTCTGAAGAATCAGCTAGGGAAATTGAAAAATATACTCCATTCCCCATAATGCCATTCTACTCAAATAGAGGAAAAAGTGTTATAGACAGCTTGCCAGTGTAATTTAGCAAAAAGGATTATTGCTGTTCAGCCCTAATATAATATCACTTAAAATCACTTGGCAGCCTATTTCCAAAATGTTACATGGTAATGCCTAGAATGATATTGTGACCCTTTTACTTTTCCAGTCATTGTTCTCTGGTTTTGCAACCTTTCACCTCAGTAATGGCTACACTAGACCATTCTGTAGATGCTTTTGCATGTGCACTATTCACTTTCACATCTTAAAAGGCATTTTCATTTCATTCTCACTAGATATATTTTACTCAAGCATTTGAGTGTAAAATGCAAAGCTTTTTTATTTGCTAGGATTAATGAGTATAACATTAGCATGTCATTAATACAAGATAAGCAAAAAAAAATTAAAGGGCAGTGGACACATCTACACATGCATTAATGCACCATGGTTATTACAGATTAAATTTGGTACGGGTAATAACAGATACTAACTAAATACGCAGTAATGGGCGCTACTGCACAGTAGCACCCGTGCATGAATTTTAAGTGATGCTAATGCACAGGAGACTAGTTGTAATGTTCATTAGCGCAGTAGCCCAGCATTTGCCATCATGCACTAATGCACAGTTTTCTAACACATAGCAGGATGAAGACATTAGGGATAGAGATGCTGTCTGGAAGTTGTTGTTTTTTTTAAGTACCCTACACACTACTCAGCTAACATGATTATTTTCCCTAATCCAGGGGTTGCAAACATTTTCCATGCTTTTTGATTTTCAAAGTCCCATTCTGGAAGTCCTCTCCTAGCTCATAGTTAGGTTTCTCGACCTATTTAATATAATGGAATGGTGTGCACATACATGTCTGCAACGTGGGATCTATGTTTCCTACAAGTACTCTTTTGAGCAGGGCACATTGACTTAAATGGAAGTGCCTTAAATCACTGACTTTAATAATGATATAAATTAGCAAGCAAGAAACCCTGATTTAAATAGTCAGTTTTAATCTTTGTTAACATTTGTAGTTGTAGTTATTTTCCTAAAGAAAGGTTGACTTTCATTGTTTGTTAACTGTTAAAGATATATTAACTTGCAATGAAAGATAGCATTTGAATTGTCTGGTACTGTTGTTTTGGTAAACAGAAGGAAATACTAAATAAGCATTCCTTTGAGTAATTATGTAGCTCCACATACATAGTGAAGATAAATTCAATAATGTTGGTAAAGTGTGAGACAATATAATAAGAGAATCATAGAAGTAGGCTGGAGAAAATTAATAAATTTATATCTTGGGTTCAGACTGAATAATATATGATAAATGGCCTTGACTAGTTACTGAATGACAATGAGAGATACTGCAGAAAGTAAGATATGATTAGATACATCTAGTCTATCACTATGAAATGAATTTAAATGGCAAGGACAGTCTCAAATTTGTCATTTCTTAACATTTGACTTTGCAACCAGAGCATCCATAGTGTGTTTGCATGACCTCTTATGTAGGCAAATGAGCTCGTTATGATCTTGTTACACCTCTTTTTCCCCCCACCAGTAAAAAATAGAGCACAGTTGCACAATGTCAGTGGTTTGTTTTATCCTGCTAGACCAAACTATTATATCAATGATCTTCAACTCTGTTCTTCAGTTCCAAGATGCACAAATTCCTTAGAGGTTTTTTCTTCTCTGTGCAGTATTTCTCTCTTTTTTTTCCCAGAGAGCAATAATTTATCAGTTTTAGTTACCTTGTCCTTCCATTGAAAGCTTTCCTTTTTTTGGCTGTATTTACTTTCCCTCTCTCATCTGATCAGCTTGTGAGTATATGAGCTTCTTTGAGCTGATTTTCTTCTCCAGGGCAGGTGTGTGGAAGCAACAGTCTTGAAAATTGCTGCTTTTAGATCTGTTGGCAGCAGTGCTATGTAGCTCTTGATGTCTCCAATGTGCAAGGCCGGATGTCTCTGTACATCTTCGTTTAATATGCTTTCTAATATGCTTTTTAATTTCTTTGGGTTTTAATTTTTTTTAAGCACAGCCAGTTTTCACAAACAATATCCTTTCTTCTGTTTTCTATAAAGCTCTTCTTGCTTCCACATTGTATCCTTAGGCAGGTGTTTTGAAGGACATAATTTATACAAATTTTGAAGGACATTATTTATACAAATTTTCAGGCATTCTCAAGTTTTCTTTCCTCTATATGGCTTTGCCTACTAAATGAATCTGCCAAACAGGGCAACTCAGCCTTTCTGGACTCTGCTACCTCACCTACATGTGACAACTCTAGCTGTGAAGGGTTTGGGACTTTTTTTCGGAGGAACAGTGTGTAGTAAACTCATCAAGACGGTCCGTAAAATAATGTGGTGTTTGTTTGTTTCTTGTCAGTTGCCCATAATGGGAGAGGGTTGGAGAGAGGGCAAACCTTGCTCCTCCAGAGTTTCATGCTTGAAAGGATGGATAAAGTCTTGGAAGAAAAGATTCAAAACCATCCTTTCCTGCACTGCCTTCTTCACGGGATTGTATAAGAGTATACAGACATCTCAGCTATTCATCTGGGGCAGCCTCTTGATTGTGTAGCCCCCAGACTTTGGCCTTTACTGTGAATTACATTAAAAGATTGTACGTGCATGTGCACATAGCTGGGGGGGGGGAAGGGGCAGCAAGGATACTAGAAAGTATGAACCTTTACCTGCAATGATGCTGTGACCCAGTTGCATATATTACCTTGCTTCAAGAATGCATGATCCGTCCCAGTTACATAATTGTTGCAGCAGGAAAATTATGCTCGTGGTCTCTGGGGTACAGATAGCTCTGAATGGTTCAGTGGTGATGGACAGGTGATTGACAGAGATCCAATTGATGGTTGACTAAAGATATGATTGACAGGCGGTGTGATTTTGAGTGGTATAAAACCTGTGTGAGTAAGCATCTCAGTGTGCATGGGTATGTGTATGGGGGTGCCCAGGTGCATGCCAGAGTGTGTCTAGAAATCTGTTTGCTGTCCTGTGTGAGCCAGTGCCTGGAGAGCGATCTGTGGGTGACTTGTGTGGTGTAAGGTGGATGTGTGAATGCAGGGTTTGAACTCCTATTGGATTATCATAGGAACATAGAAAGTTAGGGTTGGAAGGGACCTCAGGAGGTCACATCTAGACCAACTCCCTGCTCAAAGCAGGACCATCCCAAGTGGATCATCCCAGCCAAAGCTTTCTCTAGCCAGGTTTTGAAAACCTCCAAGGATGGAGCTTCCGCCACTGTTCCAGTGTTTTACTACCCTCCGAGTGAGAAAATTCTTCCTAATATCTAACCTAAACTTCCCTTGCTGCTACTTGAGACCGTCGCTCCTTGTTCTGTCATCTGCCACCACGGAGAACAGTCCAGCTCCATCCCCTTTTGAACCCCTAGCTGCTATTAAGTATCCTTTCAGTCTCCTCTTCTCTAGACTAAATTATACCGAGGAGAATACTTATGTGAGGAAACATCTCCAGTCTTGCACCAGATGTACAACCATTTGAAATAAATAGGACTCTTTCCATTCCTTCAGTGGTTTCTGCCATGCATTTTGTTTGAGTCTTGTCTACTTTGCTAAACTTTTGACTGACATGTATAATAACAAGGATCTAAATATCCATGTTTTAATTTTTTTTGGTTTTGTTCTGGTTTTTTTTTTTCTGGAGGGAGAAGGATGGTTCTTCACTTGATTAAACTGTCAAACATCTTATAGTCCTATGAGTTGTTTTCTACCCTAGATATTGGGTGCCAGCTTGGACAAAAAATATCCAGTTATCCATGTTATTCAAGACCAACTCCATCAGCTCCTTACTAAACATAAAGGGTATGAGAAACCTTAGATTATCCAATAGATATTTGGCCAGTTCCTCAGCTATTGCAAATCATTATGTCCCCACTGGCTTTACTGAAGCTATTCCTGTTTACAAACTGAGAATCCACTGAGGATCTTGCCTTTATCTTCCTGTAAGAATGAGACTTAGGTAATCGCTCACGTACGTGAAATCAGTATACGCTGGTGTCAAAACATTTCTCAGACCCAAAGTCTTCAAGGGATACAGGTGTTTCCGTAACACATCTGTTGCCTGAAGCAACATTTGTATGCCCTAATCCTGTTGTTTCGTTATCCACCAGTAGTGCTTTAGAACCTCAGTAGCTTATAATTAGTTTACCTAAGGGCTTAGTAGCTTAATTCATCCCCTTTGTATGTTCTTTGTTTCATGAGACACAATATAATGTTGGCTCTTTCTACAAGAGCTAAGTAAGCTCAGTTTCAGGTACCAGTTTTCGTTCTCTTTCCCTCTGTGGCAACAATTTGAGCTACTAAATTGCCTAACCTTCAATTTTGTCTTAACCAGTAGGACAAAATAGCTCTCCAAAGGAAAGCTTTGGCTGGTTCCCAGAATAATATAGGTTATCTCTGTATGCAGAATTTGGCTCAGTGGCTCAGTGTACAAAGAATAACTCAGAACCCACAGGCAGTCTTCGAAATGGGGATCTTTAGGTGGCATTGTATAGGACTGAAGCAAGGGTTTTTACAAGAGATAAATCCAGACCTGAATGGCTTGAAAGATTGTGGCATTCTTTGAAATGGAAAATTTTTTTGTGATCCAAGGTTCAGCAAATGACTACAAATCATCAACACTGGAACTGATAAATCATAACGCTTCTTATTTCCATTTTTAAGATTCTCTTCCCTTTGCTGTTCATTGTTGTTTTCAGTGGGACCTTTGACACCCGCATTAAAGCCTGGTCTCGCAGATCTTCCAGGTTGAAAACAATTGGTATGAGGTTTGGTTTTGTTTTTTAATTTTACAAGGGGAATCGATTTTTACTATTGAAAAGGAATCTACAACTTAAGCAACTTCTACTTTGCTATTAAAGTTTCAAGCTACGTGATAATTAAATTCTCTCCTTGCAAAGCTTATTATGGGCTCGTCTCACACATACAGAACAGTTTTAGAAGCTGGACAGATCTCCATCCTTCTGAATAATCAGACAATCCAGATAGTAAAAAAAAATCACAGTCTTGTTTATTGCTAACATTCACTGTTTGTTACCTTATTAATAACATTTGCTGTTTGTTCCAGTCTCCGGTTTGTGGCAGCAGTGTAAAGGAATTGAAACAGAGATCATGTTGAGGACCGTGTCTCCCATTTGCAATACTGATGCTACAGCATTTGACTTCTCTTCTGTGTGTGTTCCTCTTCCTTTACATGTTCCTTTACCTGCCTTTACAGGAAGGCATCCTAACTACGATCATAGTGACATATTTGACTCATCTTCATGGCTCGAAACAATCATTTTAGGATTGTCTGTAGACACTAGTTAAAGCCCACTAATGTAAGTACAGATGGAGCATACTGGAGGGTAGCTCTGAAGGTAACAACAATTGCAATCTCCCTTGTGTGTCACAATTTTTTTATAATAAGCCTTGAATACTTGACATTTACTGTGGAGTAACCTGCCCCTACCATATTGTAAAGAAGGAGTGCATATAAACTAAAGCATACAGCCATGTAACATTGTGACTAACTAGAATCCAATATAGAGTTATCCCAGGAAAACTCAAAGATAAAACTATTTCACTTTAAGTGCCAAGTGCTGGCTTTCATTCTTGGGTAGCCATTTTCTCAATGCAAACATGCGATTACTGGCTCTCCTGCTATCTATTGGCAAAACAGCGTAGCAGCTCTCGACGTGGCAGCTACCCTGGGGAAGCCAGCCATCTGCATGCTTTGGGCACCAATGTAAGATATCAGTTTTATACATTAGGTGGGTGTTAATGTACCACGTATTTAGGTTGATAATCTAGTAGACCGCAACAAAACTATTAAAGAGAATCACCACCCCCACTAGCTACGCCCTCTTATACTTCTCTCAAAAGACTTTGTGCAATGTGGGAAAGGCATGGCAAAAAGAATACCTGGCACCCGGTTCTAGTCAGTACTAATATTTTAACATTAGGCCCACACAGCTCTTCCACCAGAATTCTTTCAATAAGCATTCATTGCTGTAGTTCCACATATATACATACCTATATGTCACTTTAATGAACCGGCTTTCATTTTCTGAATCCGTACTTTTGTCTTACACATTTCACAAAGCAATTTGTCTTCTTGTGCAGTGCCACTTATTTTATTTTTTTTTTAAACTACATCCAGGACATCACTTGCTCCAGAAAAGATGTATTTTTGTCTGGTTCTTGATAGACTGAACCTGAACAGAGTATTCAGGAGAATCTCCTTCTTAAACTTATCAGTAGAAGAGAGATTTTCGCAATTTTTATTTTCATTGCAATCTTCCTAGAGCACAGAGATTGCATGTCCAAATTATAAAGTCCGCTCCTTCTATAAGCATCCATCAGCACAGGGCAACTCTTTGAACTTTCCTGCACTTTTCTTTTCAATTGCGTAGTCCTTTATTAGAGGTGACACAGGGGAGAGAGACCCTGGATTCTGATGGAAAAACTGTAAGTTTAATGAAAAGAAATAGCATGTTGGAAAAGTGTGAAACTTTATAAACCAGAAGTTATCAAAATTTTTCCTACTGCGACCGCATCTAAAGAAAGAGATTGTTTTTTGGACCAACTCAACTCCTGTTTGTGTAGGGCTAGACTAGTACTTTACAATCTAACTAAACACAATTGAAAGACACTATTTCCATGAAGCTGTTATTACAAAGGTCAGACAGGAGTAAAGGTCAGTAGATGTTTGTGAGCCCAAGGATTAGAAAACCAGAGAGACCTCTCTGCTTACTCTATATGGGTGAAAGAAAGAAAGCTTTCTATTCAGCTTTGTTTATTTTTATAATATTATTGTTTACCCATAATTCCAGTTACCGCATTTCGTTGAAATTTGCTTATGTTTTGACTTGACAATGAGATATTATCATTACTGGCAACGGCTGATCCTTCCAGATCACGGCATATGCATGAGAGGTCACCCAGTCCTTCAATGCATATGCCTAGGCAGGAGTTTTCTGGGTTTTTCTTGGAGGATGTCGAGGTTATCCAGATCTTCCACACCCCTTTAGGCCACTGAGAGAAAATCCAAAGGCCAGACTGAGTCCACACATTTGGTGCCTCCATGGCTGTATTTGTATAGGTGTCTGGGAACTGAACCCAGGTCTACCTATGGAGCAGACAAGGATTCCACCACTGAACCACTGTATGAAAAAGAAAAGGAGTTGGGTGATGAAACTCTGGCCTAGTTCAGAAAAAAGAGCAAGGATGCTGTTTCAAGGACTTTGCATCATACTTTCCACAGCAAAACTTGACTGGACTAGTGATGAGGCACTTTCACAAGACTCTGGCCAGCTAACTGAAGCAGCATTAACACAACAGAACTGGTCAAAGTATTTGTCCATCAGTGCTGGAAATGACTCCCACAACAGGATCCCCTTTCCAAGAGCTGCTCAACTACTTCAGATATTAACTGAAGCTATGAGCCAGGTTTTAACCTTTGCGTTTTGGATTGAGACTGAGTTTTGCATATCCACAAGGTGAACATTTGTTATCTGAGAATAGAGGACTGCCAGACTCTTGATGCATTTCTTGGAATTGCTTAATTTCTTCTGTTAGGCATACTAGATTTTCATGTTTCCTTTGACCAATTAATCCTTTTATGCCAAAGAAATAGACACATTTGCCCCCTATTTCCAGAAGAATGTGAGTTCTTGTGACCTGGAAATAAAACAGTTGTAACTACAAAGGTGATTGGTCAGATTTTATTTAGCTGGAAATAAGAATACTATTCTGAATGGGTATAGATTTATTTGGGTTTTTTTGAAAATACCCTTGTTGATGTTCTGGCATGTGACAGAAGGGTTTTATTTATGTGTAATGAGATGGATAATACAACCTAAGTCTTTCAGCTATGATTTCCATCTCAGATTTTAGCTAATACATTTCCTAAATATTCCACTAACAATAAATGTGTTCCAGGCTGAGGTTAAGCAAGTTTTGTTCTTGCCATTGCAGCTTGCTCAGGGAGCTTTGTAGGATGTGCTCTGAGCAAAGGGAGTCTTTCAGCCAGCTCCTCTGTTCTCCGTGACATTTTGCTGGGCCCAGGCAGCAAAATTCAAATATACAGGACAAAGACAAAGCTCCCTGAGGGGGCAGGAGACTTGTACTGAGAACCTCTGGCATGGAGGAAGGAGATAAATGGCGAGGGAAGACAGATTTGACAGGGAGTTGTGGTCTGAGGAGGCAATGGGGACTGGTTGGGGAAATGCAATGAATCAAAACTCCTAGATGAACTCCCTTAGTTATGTTGGCAAAGGTCCGTAAGAGCATTTAAAGGCTCCTACCTTGCTGACAACCCTACGTATCAACAGAACACAATGGGATTCCTGGTGCTTGTTTTCAGTGGTCACGTTTGTAAACTTAGCACATTACACCTGCATGCATACACACAGACCCCTTAAAGTATTAAAATATTTGCAAAATGAAGCCTTCCAAACTAGGAAATGGCAGAGAAGCTTGTGTAACTTGAATTCTGTTTCTGCGTGAGTGAGCATTATGATGGATAGAATTTATTATATACTATCCTATGCTAATTTGTCACAGGTACCTTGTCTCATTTGGTGTACAGGGTGGATCTTCTCTGAGGTTGAGTCAGTGATGGGTCCTGAGGGCAGCTGTTAGATGTAGGATCTCTCTGCCATTTGCTGTAGAAGTTTGGGTATGTGTAGTGAATGAAACAGGGCATTGCATGCAGATAAAGGGCAGCTGCATGGACAAGACAATTGAATACTCGTCCTTGTCTATGCCACTGGGTGTGTCTACATGAGACACTACTGCACAGTTGATACCGCTCATTTATTTCCCACCCCCATACTCCTGTGGCATGCTCCATCTGCCCCACCATCCCAGCAATGACAAGCTGCCTGGTACCTTGAGGTATGTAGACAAAACATTTAAAGCTGTAGCTGTGTCCGAATCTCCAAATCTTTCCAAATCAATTCAGAGGTTTCCAATTCTATTCAGAGAGATTAAAGGGTCTCCTGATTCAATTAAGATTTGGAGATTTGGCGGCCAAATCAGGCTGAATCTTCACTGTATCGAATCAGGGACCAAAGCTTTGCACAGCCCTAATAGATGCCATAGTGCTGAGTGTCATTGAAATTCAGAGCAGACTTTGACTGGTGTGTAGGAAATGATATTTTGGGTCTTGGCCTGAATGCTCTTGATAAAATGGAATATTGGAAGACTACTCGGTGAGTGCTGTCCATCCTAGGATCCTGCAGAAAATATCTGTAATCAAGTAATTGCAAGTTGTATTATAATCACATACACAAGTAAACTGAGTCAATGTTGCACAGGTAATCTTGCCTTTCTGTATGTAAATAAGTATGGTTTACTGTTAATATATACATACAACTTACCTGGCATAAAGACAATTCATTCTAGCAGTAATGACATGGTATTATTCTAGCAGTAATGAGAGGACTATTGCATAAGTAGGTAGGTAAAACTCTCTTGAAGGCAAGTAGGTTTGCACTTTTTATAGATAGATATTTTGGTTAGTCTGTAAATTGCAAATCTACCTTGCCTTCTGTTTGACTTCAAACTAACACAGCTAACTACAGCTCTCATAACTCACTTGAGCAAAGATTGCAACATTTGCTTTATAATAGCCATGTCTGGCTGAATACCAGGTGCTGTACCTGGTTATTTAAGCTCCTTTGTAGCAATTCATATACAGACTTGCCCTCTAGTGTCTGCATTTTGTAAGTCAGCTTTTCTTATCATAAGCACATCATCCAATATTTTACCCAGAGAGAGACATCAGCTGTCTTAATTTTATGGTTTGTATGCATATTCAAAGACCTACAAGGCAGGGAGTTAGGAACACAAACCATTTACTTTACTGTGTTTGCAAAAATTTTGGAAACATTTAAGAATGATACCCTTCCATTCATTTTGGCTGCATTTACTCTTGAATTCCGCTTCATTCTTAATTCTGCTGCAAATTCTGACATAACTGCTGCTTGAGAAACTCATAACTTAACCTTAGGCTCTGCACAAGTAGCGTGAGCCCATACATGTAAGTGAATACAGGAAGTATGAATACCGCATGTATGTTCGATAGTGTCCATCCCATCAGGAAATGGCACCAAGGAAAATAAAAACTCTCCTAAAAAAAATGTAGAGTCTGAAACTGCAGTTCCTTCTCTACAGGCCGTACATACCCAGTGAAGATGCTGGGAACCAGTGAATGTGACTTCCTCCCATGTTAAGCCCTAAATCTTGATCCTAAATGTAGTTTTGTGTCTCAGTCGTCATAAGCGGTAGTGCTGCTGTTATGATACCAACACCAGTATATTTCTGGGAAGAGGGAGAACGCCTTTCTTGCTCAGTGTGTTCATTTAAGGTTCATTAAAGCTTCTGACAACTCCTGCAGGGTAGACAGCCAAGTCTTTTCAAACACAGTCCCTCACAAAAGAGTTGTACACCAGAGTCTATAGATTAAAATAGGGCATACTTTTTAACTGAAGTACGTCTTTATACTGGTATCTTCTGGACTGTTAAATCATTTGACAAATCTGAAGTTTTTATTACAAAAGCACTTCTGGTTTTCCCCTGCTTTCATGTATATTTTTAGGTTTACTTGAAGCTCTTTCCATTTTCATTCCAGTTTCTTGCTGCCAGGCCATAAAACAAAAAGTTGCATACGCTTTGAAAAGTCTCCAGTGCTTTTATAATATAACGTATTATATTGTATATTATATATGTGTATAAGGCACATTGTGTGTTACATAATGTGTAATGAATGAAGAAAGGGGATCCAACTGAAGATAGATATCACCCAAAAAATGCAGTGTGAAAAAAAAAGTTTTGTGTATCCCCATTGAGCTCCTTTTTTAATAAGCTTCCATTATCAGATGAATTACATCCTAGCTGCCATAGATCTACAGTCACTAAGATAAAGAGCCCTGAAACATTATGTCTGCATCAGATCAGCAAAGACAGAATGCCTCAAGGACAGCATGGTGGAACGTGCTCTTTGGCTATCAGGGGTATTGGTTGGAGCCGTGTTGGTCTAAGGACATAGGCAGACAAGGTTCTTTGGGTAAATCCAATATCTTTTATTAGACCAACTGAAATAGTTGGAGAAATTCTTCTTTGCAAGCTTTTGGGTACAAAGATGCTTCCTGAGCCTAAAGAAAGGTGTTTGTACCCAATGCTTGCAAAGAAGAATTTTTCAACTATTTCAGTTGGTCTAATAAAAAATAACAAACTTACCCAAAGAACCTTGTCTGCCTGTTCAGATGTAGCACTTCTTACACCCAGAGCTGAAAACAGCAGTGTGCACTTCACAGCATCTATTGCTAGATTCTAGCAGTTCTGCAGAGGTTTGTGTCCCAAAATCTCTGGCTGGCTCGTCCTATTTCACCATAGACAGGGTCCTCTCAGTCTGATAGCCAGCCTCCAAATCAGGTAATAATGGAATTCTGCTTGGTCCCTTCCAAGAAGGTGCTGTGTGTTTGGATGAAAAAGCTTGCAACATGCTTTCCTCCAGCCTGGGGCCCACAGGGCAAATTGGATTTTGCTCTTACCAGCTGAGATTGTCAGCATCCTTAAGACATATCACCTTTGCCCACAGCTGAAAAGGAAACCACTCTGGAGCACAAGGAAATAGTCCTTCATCAGTACATGGGACAAGTTATGTGCATTTACCAAAAGAGTAAGAAGAAATTTTGTATTCAGTTGAAACTATATCTGGGGTTTTAAGTAAACCAAGAATGTAATAATCTTCACTGTTGTCCAGGGCACTCTTGCTAGGAGAAACACCAATGAATCCTTAATGTAAAGACCCTGAATGGTCAGGGTCTTATTAGTTTAACATCACACAATGCCACAGGCAGAAGCAGTATCCCCTAATTCTAACTGTAGGAATTAGTTTGCTATAGACTCACAAACAGCTACCTACTAAATCACTCAGAGAGCACAAGGTTGGATAGCTACATACAGTAGTGAACTTAACTCTAATACAATATTATATCAAGTTCCTACCCAACTAGAAAGAAGTCCTGTCTCTACTTAAGTCAATGGGGATTATGATGTTGACTTCAGTGAAGACAAGCTTTCATCCTATAGGTGGCTCTTTGTTGGCCCTTAATGGGAACTTCTTGGATATTTAGATAATCTATGTGGAAAATAACAAGAAATGTAAGGGTGCTGCTACAAAGAGAAGCTATTCTTCCTGCCCAATCCAAACTTGGAGATAGTCCAACAAAGAGACTTATTGGAAGGAGCCTGGACCTAGATAGAGGAAACAATTTTCTTTTCGTCTTTGGTGTCTATAGATTTCATAGATTACATGGACATTAGGGCTGGAAGGGACCTCGGAAGATCATTGAGTTCATCCCCCTGCCCGAGGGGCAGGAAGTCAGCTGGAGTCAAAGGATCCCAGCAAGAAAAGCATCCAAATTTCTCTTGAAGGTGTTCAATGTAGATGCTTGAACCACCTCCGATGGCAGACTATTCCAGATCTTGGGTGCCAAGAAATTTTTCCTTATGTCCTGAAATGGTCTTGCAGGATTTTATAATCATTCGAACTTGTCATCTCTTGGGGCAGATCCTGGTGAACACCCCTGATAAACTTACAGATGGCCATCAGATCGCCCCTGAGCCTGCGCTTTTCCAGGCTAAAGACCCCCATGGCCTTAGTGGCATTGTAAGGTCTGTTTTCCTGCTCTTCTCTGGACTCTCTCAAGCTTCTCCACATCCTTTTTGAATTGTGGAGCCCAAAACTGGTCACAGTACTCCTGCGGCCTCGC
>NW_017728917.1:2376578-2380318 GCF_001723895.1 Crocodylus porosus
CTACTGCCATTTTGAGGTGCAGGTCAGCTGATATACAAGATGCTGTGGCACCACCCACCCCCACACCAGAACATGTGTAAAAGTGCCCATGTCCATTCAAAGTCATCCTCTGCATGAGTGCATGATGGGGAGGAAAGAGAACTAGGAGTTCCAGGAGTAAATCAAGAAGATGGACTATTCATGAAAAAGAGGTGTACTGTTAAGCAGTTGTTTTCCTTATAAGCAATCTAAATAATTTAAAGCATTGATTAATGAAAAAAAATTGGCACAATAGCAATCCCCAAAATCTTACAATTGCCTAAAATGATAGATGCGAACAAGTGAGTTAGTGATCTGTTACTTATCGAACACTCCTTCGCATTAAATAGGAACTGGGAGGTGCTTGGAACAGTAGTTTCACTTCATCAGTCATGTTGTTCAACTACAACAATTTATAGTGAAATATATTATACAACTCTTGAACTACAAATAATCCCAATGCTTCAGCACTAATAGAGATTGTGAATGAATTATGATGATTATCAAAGTGTATGGGCACACTGTATACAAAACCAAAACTAGTACCATAGACAACAATGTTTAATTCTGCATATAACTGTTAACTGCTTTCTTTTCTCCACAATGGCCACTGCACTTTCACATCAGGTTTAAAATAAATTATGGTGGCAGATGTGTCAGGCTAGGTTTGGCTGGGAGAGTTGGAGTCACAGGCACTTTTTCTTTAATGATGTGAGTAAAAGAAATCTGTTTATTATTGGAGGCCCATATGCTGCTCATAGTCCACAGCTGTGGAAGGGCCTACATGGAGCAAAAATCACTGAATTTATGCTGGGGAAAAGGTTGGAACCAAGGGAAAGCCAATTCGTAGAGAACTCGTCTCTTGCAACTTTTCTTTGAGCCCAGCTGCATATAGGTCTACATGACATGGAAAGAGCTGATGTGCATGGTAAGATAGTCTATGAATGGCTAAAGGTTCATTAAGCCTGTGCTACACCTGTATTCAATCCTTTGCACTCTGCAAAGGATTTAGTGTGTAATTCACACATTATTCTGTACATAATTCTTTACAGTGTTTGAAAACCTGCCCATGCCTTGCCTTTGTTTCCATCACAAAGGGGACATGAGTTTATTCCACTTGTGCTTGCTGCAGCTCTCCCTTTCCAGACTCTCAGCTCACCCCGACTCCTGCAGGATTAGAGCCAAGCCTCTGAGGGCCTTTGTAACCTCCAGCTGGTCAACCAAACAAGTGTCTTATCTAGACTGAGAAAGAAGCCATGGGAACAGATGCCACTGTGCTTAAATCAAGAGAACTTGGCAGACCTGGGATGCTCTTCTGTTTTATTCCAAGTGCAAAATGAAGAGGGAGACTGGACAAAATGCAAACCTAGGACCCAGGTCTGCAGCATTTTTTAGGGCCCTGCTACAGATTCCAATTACAGCTGGACAAAAACAGCTATAGAGTTGTTACACATTTTCGAGCATTAACTTTGTAGCTGGTTGGCTTTTTTGATAGCTGGATGGATGTTTTATGGTGTGATAATTGCTTTGTATGTGTCACTGGTCTAAACATACTGAATGATTACCTGGTTAATTGCATGACAATTATTTTGCATATTTGGCCAGTCTAAATTTATTGTGTGATTAACCAGTTAATGATGTGTGACAGTGGCCTTAGTTGCACCTGTATTGCAGGCCAGGACTATCACTTGCTGTGATAGCATTACATGCTTTTTCTTTCATTTCACCTTACTACCCTGAAATATTTCAGTGTATTTGTTTTCTTGGATGTGTCTATCCCTTCTCCTCCCCCTACCCTTATTTTTGCAAAGATATTTCAAAGTAACCACTTAAATCTGTTGTGTGACAGATGCTGTGAGGCAGTGATCCTAATTCAGTATTTTCCCATAGCACTAGCAGTTCAGGAAGTTCTGCCGGCAGCAACAAGATTGTTCTAGCTTTCATGGTTAAGACACCAGTGTGCTGCTGCCTATGCTCTTTGTAGCCTTGGATAGTATCACTGCCGTGGTTTAGGAAAAAGTTGCTATGTGTTAGCTGTTTGAGGTTCAAACTTTAATTGAGATGTATTTGCATGGCCTATTACACACAACGTTTGGATCTCTGTCCTATGCTCTCTTCCTTCCAACTATGCACTTTAACCTAAGCAATTTCTGGATTCTGGTTCAGCAATTTCCAATGTGTACTCCTGATGGGAGATGCATTCAAAACAGTTGGCATGGGTGCATGCATGGGTGACTGAAAAACTTAAGCATACTCCCCCACTAAGGCAGGCAGTCATGTGGCCAGAATTTTTACCAAGCCCATATGTCTTCTGCATATGCCCTTCCTTTTGGCTCAATTGATCTCCTGTTTCCATGTGGAGATCTGTCATAACCCTTCGTTTATCACTGAACTTTGAAGGCATGCTTTGCTTCTGTACGCACCTCATTTGATTGCTCATTTCATGAGAGAACATTCCCACGCTTATGTCAAACAAGAAGGTACTGAGAAATATTTTAAATCCAAGATTTTGTTTCCCATAGATGTCATAGATTTCATAGATTTTTAGGGTCAGAAGGAACACTGGGGTCAGATGATCCCAGCTAGGTGCTAGTCTTGTCATCTCTTAAAGACCTCCAAGGTAGGGGAAAGCACCAACTCCTTTGGAAGCCTATTCCAGATTTTGGCCACTTTTCTTAATGACTAATCTAAATCTGCTCTCCGTCAGTTTATGGTCGTTGTTCCTAGTAACCCCAAGGGCTGCCCTGGTAAACAGAAAGTCTCCTATTCCTTCCTGCCTCCCCCCTGATGAATTTGTAGACTGCCACAAGATCCCTTCTCAGCCTCCTTTTGCTGAAGCTGAAGAGATTCAGGTCCCTCAATTTCTCCTAGTAGGATATTACCTGCAGGCCCTTAACCATATGACTAGCTCTCCTCTGGACCCTTTCAAGGTTAGCTACATCCCTCTTGAAATGCAGTGCCCAGTACAACAAGAGACTATTCAATTCCCAAAACAAGTTGGTTTACAGACATCCAAGAAGGAACATAACCTATTTGGAAAGGAAAGGTACTTTCTTCCTTACTACTCTGTCAACAAGTCATTCCAGTAAGACTTAACTCAGGACAAATCCATACCATAAATGAATAAGACAATACAAATAAAGCTTTGATCAAATGGTGCTAGTGTTCCAGCACAGAAGAATCAAGATTTTGTTTTTTATTGATTTTTGCAGAACTCACTGCTATGTACTAATATAATGTAATGTTATAGCCAGGTAGCTAAAATTGTAAGGGTCACCACATCGGCTATGGGCAGATGTCACCATGTGACCAAAACAAAGACAAGTCATGTGTGGGCAGGTGATATTCATTGGCTAATTTTTTGTAAGCTTTGTGTCTGATAGAAACAACAGAAAGTGCCAAGCGTCTGCAAGACCAGGCAGCCAGGTAGCACCTGTCACAGAAGTACAGGGAAAGGATTCCTAAGAAAAAGAAAAAAAAATTAATTGATTTAAATTGAAGTCTAACTGGCAGGGTACAGGAGCTGTAAGTGAAGTACTTATTCCTGTTTTTTGATTTCCTCCTGGGTCCTATTTCCCTGAACATTATACATGCCATGAACATAAATAGGGTTTAATCAGATAGCTGATTCCCCTTCACCAGTATCTCCTCTAAAAGAAAGGTAGAATAAATAGTTGGGGTGTGCAAAGTGGGCCGTATTCAATTTGGATTAGGATTTGGCC
>NW_017728917.1:2380418-2398808 GCF_001723895.1 Crocodylus porosus
GGTCTGCTGCTGAGCATACAAAGGATCCCTGTGCACCCTGCCCTGGCTTGCAATCAGCTATGGAGGGGACCCCAGGTGCCCCCCCCAGACCCCGGGGGCGGGGGAGGGGTACCCTGCACGCTCTGCTTCTGGTCCACTTCTAGGTCTGTCACTGAACATACTGGGGACCCTCCCACACTCCCGTTGGATGATCCATCCACCCCAGCATCTTAGAGTTCATGAGCCACCTGGTACCTTGAGGTATGTAGAAAAAACATATAAACTGTGTCTATGTCCAAATCACTGAATCTCTCTGAATCAAATCGAAGGGTTTCAATTCGATTTGGATAGATTAATGGGTCTCCTGATTTGATTCAGATTCAGAGATTTGGCCACTGAATCAGACCAGATCTCCACCGAATTGAATCAGCAACTGAAGCTTTGCACAGCCCTAGTAAATATGCACCTTGTAGACTAATGAAATATGATATTTATAG
Organism: Crocodylus porosus; assembly: GCF_001723895.1. NCBI lineage: Eukaryota > Metazoa > Chordata > Crocodylia > Crocodylidae > Crocodylus > Crocodylus porosus. Next base: position 2,380,895 of record NW_017728917.1, read on the forward strand.
GGCATAAGCCTTCATGAACTCAGGCTCACTTCATCAGATGCTGTGAAAGGACAACACAACAGATGAATACAACAGATGAATTAACTGCTTTATCTCTACTGACCTTTGGCTCTCAGCAGTGCCCACTTCCCCTAAACTTTGTATTTAAATTCCAGTCTACTTAGAATCCCTTCTTTCTGCAAGTCCATACAAAGCAGCTGCAGGAGGCTGGGGCCTACAGATGCTCAGTTTGAACACTTCAGACACATTAATGATCTCCAAGTCTTCATGGATAAACATGACTATTTCAGGGTAGTTATGGTGGGACTTACAGGCAGCCCCCACCAAGCTTCAAATGAGGCCTGTCAAGCAACAGGGTATCTAACGCCCAGTCTCACTCAGGCACCAGGCCTTGCAATGGATCCAGATGCTGTCTGCACTCCATCACTGATGCATACCACATCCTTGCTGGACAAATAACACAGCTTATAACACAGCAGACATTCATTTATTCTAACAAGGTTATATAGACCATCATCTGATTCCAATGCCCGTCTGGGCTAGGGACAGAAGTTACACATAAACCAGTTTAAGTGATCAGAAGCTAGTTTAAACCTGTAACACAACATAAGTTCAGTGCACACAAACTAGTTTCAAAATGGCTGAAACTAGTTTAAGATAAACTTGGTTGAACTTGGTTAACTGATTTGGGTCAAACCAATTTATGGAACTTCTGCCCCAGAATCCTTCCTGGTTCAAGTTAAATCACAGACCCTCAGCTTCCTGGCATGCTTTCCAGCTCTGGGCTGGCCTGTGGTATCTGCTCCAAAGAGCAGGGCTGGCTCTGCCCCTCTGCTTCTGTAAGAGGCAGCAATGAAACTCAACTGGGGATGCAGCCCAGTTTACAGGGGGGACTGCCCCACCGGAAAACCCTGGATGGGGTCTGGGCCCAGGGATGGGGGTTAAATTCCTCTTCTACACTCAAACTTACTGCTGGATGCAACTGTGGACTACAAATCCCAGAGGCACATGGAAGCAGCAAGAGGAAGTGATGGGCAACCCTGCAGAGTCCTGCTGCTATTAATCTGGACTGCAAATCCCAGTGACCTGGGGGCAGCAGGAAGAGGAAGCAAACACACAGCCAGAGAGCTATGCACTAGTACCCTTTCCCGGCTTCTGGCCTGAGCCACTGCAGGCCTGTGGCTGCATTTCCTGAATCAAAGGTAAATGTCTGTTCACTTCTGTTTCAATTTAATCTTTGCAGCTTAGACGAACTGATTCAGCCTCGGGCTTTTTGACTGTCTCTACAGTCTATATTGTCTATATTGGATGGGGTGCTCCCTATGTGAAAGGATGTATCTGATCTGACAGCAGCTGTAGGGAGACACGCAGGCCTCTGGCAAAACACTTTAACCTCCCTGGACATCTCCATTGCTGGCCTGAGTGTGCTTAGAAAGAAAAGCAGAAGAGGGTGGCTCTTCTTAGACTCTTCTTTTAAGGGCAGAAATCCTTTAACAACTGATTTGAATGGGAACCTGTGGAACAAAATCATTCATAAACTGGATTGTTAGGCATGGTTTGAACAGGGACTATAAATTCTTATCCAATTACCTGGATTAGTTTTTTATGACCTGCTGGTGTATTGTTTGTTTGCCTCTCTCATCAGTACCCCCAACCCCAGCCCCTGCTCTCCCCCTCTGTCATCTGCCTGCTTTCTGCTTTTCGTAGTCAAATTTCTCTCTTTTTATACACTGCATTGTACATGTCCTTTCACAGCATCTGATGAAGTGCTTACAATGGCTTGAGCTATTGTGATATATATGTTTTTGTGTGTAATCCAGGTGCACTCAAGTAATGTGCTCCCCTCTCCAGATAGAAGGGATGGATGGCAGGTAGATGTGCTGTGAGAGGAATCTGCAATATGCAGGCCATATCCCTCTACTCCCTGTAGAGTCAGGCGATACAAGAGATACTTAACTATATACAGATTTATTAACATATAAAAAAATTAAAAGGAATTGTACAAATATTCAATTATCACATAATACTATGGTCATGATAAATGCTGAAAGATTAGACCCCTTTAGGTAGCTCCAAGCAATGTGGTGATAATCAGTTGATTTAAAATAGGCAGGCCCCAGGGATGCCTCCCTAAGGTGATTCCAGATCCTGAGAGCTCCTTTCAGCTGAAACTTCCTCAAGGATATACTGCTTCACAGCTGGAGTAGCTCCCCTCCCTTGTGGGAATCCCTTTCCCAACAACTCATGACTCCATGGGCATGAGTGGGTGATCCGTGTCCCCTTGACCAAAGGGCTCCTCACATGTGGGGCCTCCCAGGCCACAGGCTTTCCTTGGGCCAATGCCCATAGATGGCCCAGTGCACAGAGGGCTCTGCCTTGTGTTGGTAGTTGGGGGCTCAGGCTGCCTTCTGCAGCTCTGAGGCCAGGTCCCTGCCTGGGACAAGCTGTGCTCTGAACGTGCATGGTAGTCCTGGCCATATGCCAGGAAAGGGTGGACCCAAGCCGCCTCAAGTGGCTCCCAGGGTCGGGGTCCCACCAGACCATGCCACGCTGAGCTGCTGGCACTGGGTTTCTGGCCTCACACCAGGGGTTGCAAACCTGAGCTGCTCATGCAGCAACCAGGGTCTAGAGCTCCATGCGCCACAGTGTGTACCAGGATCCTGGCCGCACGCTGAAGGGTTGCAGATCTGAGTTGCCTTGCACAGCTCCCAGAGTCTGGCCTCCGTACACTGGCCCATGCACTGGGTCCTTGGCTTCATATCAGAGGTTACAAGTCCCTTCCCAGCATTACCTGATTGATGGATGTACTCCACTAATCACAATGAAGATTTTCTGAGCCTGGGCACATATTGGTAAGTCCGTCACATGTGTGCATGAGTGTGTGTGTGTGTGTGTGTGTGTGTCTATATACACATATTTTGGTTACTTTAGAAGGTGCAAATCTAACCACACTTCTACTTGACTTCAGACTAACATGGCAACTATGTACCTCTGCACTGAATATCTCAGAACAGTTTAAATATATATCCAGCGTCGGTAGACATGGGAAAACATGCACAGATGATGAAGAATAGAACAGGTGCTCAACATTAATAAATATAAGCCTAAAGATCATTCCAGTTCATGAAATACATTGTTCATTAAAGTTTAGGTGGTTGGTATTTCATACCACTGACTGTGTTGTCGTCAGAAATTCCTCTGAACGTGTTCTTTATCACCGTCAAGCTTCCCTGAGAGCTTACTTTAGGTTGACACTGACACAGTCCTTAATTATTTATCATTGCTGAATAAATTCTTTTATTTTCCAGGCAGTGATCAGAAATAAGAAGTCAAAGGGGAATGGAATGCTTGAAAATATTTCTTCTTTCCTGAAAAACAGCGGGTACGATGCTTCCTTTTGTTTGAACTGTTTGTCTCATTCACTAAAACCCCACTGATCCTGCATTTTGGAGAAAAATGAGTTCGGCATGTGTACAGCTACAATTCCCTGATGGTGTGAACAGAAGGTGTAATCCATGTGCGTTCCTGGTCTATGTGACATTAAAGGAATATATATGTATTTTAATTGATACACATTCACATTCTTAAGTGACTCACTCATCTGGATGGCATTGGCTTGTTACGGACTCATACATTTTGAAGACACTAACTTCTAGAGTGTTGATATTTTTGATTCATCCACCTTCTTTGCAAGTGTTACACCCACACAGCCTATTTTAGAAGGAGAACTGCTAGTAATGGTAGCCCCATTTAGAGCTTTTTATTTTACTGCCTAATATACTATGGATCATTTTAATGCTAGCATTGCTTTCATAACAACTTCATCTTATGAATTCATTATGCATGAATAGTATAATACTGTTGTATTCATTGTCAGTAAATTATTGTAGTTTTAGCCTGAAGAACACAGCTATGGCTGACCTGTTGTTTTCAGAAAAGCATATGTTTTTATCGGTACATTCAGCATCTTTTTTTTTAAATGTAGAACTCCTGTTATTTGGGGAGAGTTCTGCATTCTTACTAGTATTGTTTATTACTTATATTACAGTAATAGCCACAGTCTCCAGTCACAAATGTTATGATAAGCACTGTGTAAACATGTCCAAATAAAGCTAGTTCCTCTCAAGACCTTCCAAAATAAAAATGGCTTGACCTCACAGCAGAAGACAGCAAGAACACAGGAGCCCAATTTTAAAGAACACAGGAGTCAATTGGAGTTAGTCATTAAATAGTTATGAAAAAGCCGACCAGGTGCCTATTCACATCTACAGCATCTAATGGACCCTGAGCATGCCCCTTTAGGGACATGCTTATACCCAACCAGCCACTCACTCCTCCTCTCATGCATCAGACCCTGAAATACTTCATGAAAGCCAGTCTGCATTCATTTCCAAGATCTTGGTCCCTAGAGTGCTGAGAGGAGGCTGCTGGGGGCGCTTTCTGGCCTAGGACCTAAACGTTATTTAGATACCTAACACCTAAGCACTACAGAGATCAGGGAAATTTTTTACGGTTGGGGGTGGATTTGGGGGGAGTCATATAGGTAGACTCACCGTGAATATTTTTGTTGTTATGGCTGGTTGCTGGGGGTGTGCAAAGTGGGCCGTATTCGATTCGGATTTGGATTCGGCCTGCTTCAGGGGAGAGTGATTCAGTTCACTGATTTGGATCACTGTCCTGATTTGATGCGGTTGAATCTAAATCTTAAGATTCGATTCTGATTTGGAGAATCAGTGATTCAGCCATAGGCACAGCTTTAAATGTTTTTTCTGCATACCTCAAGGTACCAGGTGTGGCGCAAGAACGCTGTGATGGTGGGGCAGAGGGGGTGTCCCACAGGAGTGTGGGGGCCACGCCCGCATACTTGGTGGCAGTGGCAGACCCTCCCATGCCCTCCCAGACCTGGCAATCAGCCATGGGGGAGCCCTGGGTATCCCCCCCAGACCCAGTAAGCATCCACTTCTGGCCCACTTCTGGGTTCACCACCAATGGGGGGTCCCCGACACTCCTGTGAGATGCTCCATCCACCCCAGTATTGCAGCAGTCCGCGGTGGACCTGAACTGGTCCACTTCCGGGTCTGCTACCGAACATGCTGGGGAGCCCGCCACACTCCTGTGGTATGCTTCATCTGCCCCACCATTTCAGCATTCATGAGCTGCCTGGTACCTTGAGGCACGTAGAAAAAACATAATAAGCTGTGTCTATGTCCAAATCATCGAATCTCTCCAAATTAATCCAGAGCCTTCCGATTAGATTCGGAGAGATCCATGGGTCTCCTGATTTGATTCGAGTAGGGCCGAATCTCCTCCAAATCAAATCAACCCTACTGGTTGCTCATGCTAACACTACAGTTGCATAGTGCATGGAATAGGATTCTGCATTCACAAAAATATTTTAACCCCCCATCTTATTTTGAGGCATCTCTGTTTTGAGCTGACAGAGCAATGCAAGCTAATGCAGCTTTAAGAAAAAACCTGAACCTTGTGAGATGAGAGAGAACACCTGGAATGAGGTCTGGCAGGGCACGAAGTACATCATTTAGGAGGCTGATGAATGCTTGGATCTCATGTCGATAAGTACACTGGAAGTAATATGGATGGCTAGATGCAATGTCATAAGACAGAAAAGCATTCAGTGGATATATATCATATTTTGCTTTTGTTAATTTGTCTGAATGCTACTTAATGGATTTTGTATTTTAATACTAGGTTTTTGTTCAGAAGTATCATTGCAGAATGAAGCTCTCTGGAAGCTGTATGCAACATATGATGACAGTTATTTAGGCTGAGTCAGGACTTGCTGTTCATGTGTGACACTAATTGCCTTTACTATATAAAGAACAGTACAACAAGGCTTCCAGCTACAGAATTTGTGCATCCAGGAAAGTGCTAATCAATTGTGTTTATTAATTTCTGGGAGGAGGGGAGGTTAAGACCTATAAAGCTATTTTTTCCATATGAAGGTCTTTTTTGATGAGACATTTAAAAATTATTTTGATAATGGCTATTTGTGCTGTGCATTCAATTAAAATTACCTACACCACTTTAATAAAATCCTGGATCCTATGAAAACAATGGGGATTTTGCCATTGACTTTATTCTTGGGGGCTCGGACAGTAGACTGCTGCCAGAGGTGGTTCAAGCACCTACTTTGAACACCTTTAAGAGATACCTGGATGTTTATCTTGCTGGGATCTTATGATACCTGCTGACTTCCTGCCCCTCTGGCAGGGGGCTGGACTCTGATCTTCCGAGGTCCCTTCCAGCCCTAATATCCATGAAATCTATAACTTCAGTGGAGCTAAAAAATTCAGTCCCAGTCTTTCCTGAATATATAAAAGCTAGGAAATATAGCCTGAACTGTAGGTCATAAAAGTGGCATTCTCATTACTTTGATGCCATTTATGTACATAAAAGGGCAAGGTCAAGACCCTGGTCTGCAAGGCTTATACAGGTGTTTTGCTTTATGCACAGAAGTAGTCCCATTGACTCCACTGGGTGCACTTTCATGTCCATTAATGCACAATAGTTACTGAGCATTATGTTTAGTACTGGGTTAATATGCAGTACCACCGGTGCATGGGTTTTTAGTGATGCTCACTGCACAGTAGCCTAATAGCATGGTTTTGGCCAGCACACTACTAAACAGTATTATATTAGGCTATACTGCATAGTTAGCGTCTTGTGTAGATGCACCCACTGAGAACTTCGTCAGTCTGCCTCCTAAATCAGAAGCAGTGTACATGAGACCATGAGTCAGCTAATTAACACATGGGCCAATTAATTTGGCACTGTCTTCCCATCAGCTGAAATACTTTAAAGATGTGACTCCACTGCTTCCAGTTTGGGAAAAAGATCACATCAAGCAACACAGTAAATTTATTTTGCAGATGCGCCCCAATATCTTTGCTGGACCATAGGTACCAAGTGATCTCTGCTTAGAAATCCCTGTCCTCTGTTTTCCATCCTTACCTTTGAAAGAACCTGGTTTGTAGCCTTTTTACTGCATGTCTGTGCAATGACTGGCTAGAACAATGATGATATAGCATCCCTACATGGTAACAATAATAGAACAAGTTATTTTACCAAGGTCATGGTCAGTTAACCAAAACGCTCCAGAAAAGAGTGTGGTCTTATGAATCAAGTAATTAGTACTGATATCAGTGCTCATTTATATTGTAATATTTCCATTTGCTGTGTTTGGTTGAAACAACCACTGATTTTTTTTCTTAGCATCAAGCAGTAACTGCTTGTCAGTCATTGCAGTAAAATATAATCCTACAGCATGTTGAAAGAAAATTCCACTTGCTTTCTTTTTTAATTTAAGAATTATCTCAGCTTCATTTTTTTCCCTTCATTATTTGTTTAGTGCTGACAATGTCCTTGGCTGTGCATAATGCACAGAAGTAAAAATAGTTTCTGGCTTGAAGAGATTACATTAGAAAAAGTGGTATCAGCTTTCTTTTTCGATTACTGCTGGAGCTAAGCTAAAAGAGCTAAGATTTATCTAACGCCAAAGAAAGTAAGTGTTAACTGCCACCTCCCAGAAGGGAGGACAAATGGAATATGGGTTGTCTCTCCCCATTGTCATCCCAACTCTGTCTGGTCTGGGAAAATAGGTCATGTTTTAAAGCATGTTACTTAGCCGTTGACATACAAATAGAGCAAACTCTGCTTAAAAAACAGTGGTAGCTGGCTATGATCTATGCTGGCAGGAGATCTAGGCTAATGTGGAGTTGAGCAAGATTGTAGAAGGGCTGTGACATGTGTGCAATGTAACTGTGGGGGTCTGGAGAGAGCAGTGCAGAAGCCAGGAGGCCCATGCTACTCATGAACTAGCTGAAACCTCCACAGGCACTAGTATCATGTTGAAATTTTAATTTATGTTTTCAAACTTTTACCTCTTATCTCACTGCCCCAACAAATATGAATTTTAAGTTTGTGAAAAACTTCAGTACATTATTTTGAAATGAAAGGCTGTAGTCTTTCCCCTATGTACCCACATACACAAAACTCTGATTCCCTTATCTCGTCTCATCATTTCCTGCCATTCAAAGTGAGTGTAAGAAAGCTGCTCAACTGATTCAGGTTTTACATTCACTTTGAAAATATGACTGTGATGAGACAAAATGAGAATGAGAGAACTGGGCTTGTGAGTTGCATTAGGAGTTGGGAAAGATAGATATTTGGGACATCTAGTCTTATATGTGCCAGGTTTCATTCTTCTGCCATTTGAAAAGATTTCAGAGATTATAGTCCATAGAGTGGGGTGTATAAATATTACGAAGTAAGACAGCAGAGTTAGCATTAGCCACTAAGCTAGTTTGAAGACTGCTTGGGACTAAGTGCGTGGAACGAATCAAACATATATTGGAATATTCTGTAGTTTCCTAATTTCTTAACCTGCGAAATAAAGCAGATCTGAATGATCAAATTTTGGTATCTGTTCCGACTGGAAAAAGCTGATTTGGTGATAAATACATCTGGCTTCTCCATCTGCAGCAGGTGTCCTGAATTTATTTTTTAAAACACGAGCAACATGTTATGCAGCAAGGAAATACTTGATCCTTTTTTGCTGTTCCCCCATTTGAATTGTGAAAACTTGCCACGAGCACAAGAAGGTGAAAAAATGTTGTGTACACCATATTCCCTATAAATTCAAGGATATTTTTTCCATGGGCATCTGACAGCTCCAGTGCTGAAATCAGCTTGGTACCATTTGCAAATGCAGTCCCCTAAATAAATTTCAGAGCAAAATCAGTCATTGCTAAATCATACTAATTTAACCAGGTATTTTATTTTTATGTAATTGTTAGTTCTTATATTGTGCCCAGTATTACATATAATTACATTTTTTAGCCTAGATACAATATATATATATTGTATATATATGTATTGTATATATATAAACACAAAAATAAGTCTACCTTACCTTTAAATATTTATCCCCATCATTATTGTTTCTGAACACCTTCCACATAGACTCAGCAGAGACAGTGAACTCCTGTGCTCCATGGACTTTCGGCATTCTTTTTCATGGACTGCTTCTTTTCAAGATCAAAACTTGGCTTAAAAATAGGAAAATGAAATATTTATAAAAAAAATTGTAAAGCTGAGAACCCTGGAATGTTCCTTTTTTATCATCACAGAAATAAAGTATTTAGCAGAAACTGGATTCTCATACAGTCTTTAGAAACTAAAAAGACAATTAACTACCCGCAAGAGTTTGTTTTCCATACATATAAGCAAAGACTTTTGAAACTGCAGTGAGGTTATACATTGAGTTGGTTATTTGGTAATTAACTGTTTTTTCCCCTGCATACGAATAGATAGAAGAATGAAAACAGGGATGTTCCTGTGAAAACTTTTATTTTGATTAAATGTGCCGCAGAAAACACACATTCAGGATGGAATTTGTGTTCAAAACTGGCTAAAGCGCTCCAGAAGACAGATGAACTTGGTAATCAGGACATGCAAACAGGGGAGTTTAAGTTCAAGTTCCTTCACTAAGTAAAATGCAACTGGTTATACAACAGAGAACAGCACTAACTTGAGGGATGCCCATGCCGGAAGTGAATCTTTGTAAGGTCATGGTCTCGATCTCATCTTGATGAAGGATTGGAAAATTTTTGAAATTTCAGTTTCATGAGATGAGCTAAATCATTTAATCCACAGCTCTATTTATAAAGCCATAAATGCAATAGTAAAAGACAAAGCAGAGGCCTCTTCCACCCCAATCAAACTAACTACCAGCAGCCAGAGTCATTTCTCTTGCGAAAACTCCCAGTTTGCTTGCTAGACCTGGGTCACATTTGCTATTGTGCCCTTAGTACATTATCAAATAGCAGCTTTACAAAGTAGCACTGACCCTGGGATTCCTTTGTACTTTGACTAAGGGCATTGCCCCAGGCAAACACCACAAGTACAGATAAAAGGGGGGAAAAAAGCCTAGCACACCCACTATATGGGTATTGAGCACTTACTTGTTAGGTACAGTCAGGAATCTTTACAACTGCTGGTGAATAAGTCAACTAGGTTTGTGCCTTGTACCTTTTAGCAGCTATAGGTCAGATTGTGCACTTCTGTGGTGAAATGCAATGAAGAGGACCAGGTGAGCAAAACTCCCATTGCAGAAATGCCTCTAAAAACTTATTCTAGCTTGAGGAGAAGAGGATATGATTTTTTGCCCCTTCCTCCTCTGGCATAACAACATTAATTCTTGGCTCCAGGCCTGCAGCTTTCCCCTTTTCTTCGCTGCTGATAAGGATTTATGGCATTTGGAGGGTTTCCGTTTGGGTGCATATGAATAGTGAGCCAGGCACTGAAGTCCTTCCAAGTAACTGGTTTCTAGAAGTGTAGTACAGACATTAATTGTGCCTGATGGTGGGTGACAAATGGTTGATTGGGGCTTATTACAGTGTGAGCAAGGAGGTGGGGCAAGTCTAAGCTGAAAGCGTTACACAGGACTGGTATGGGTCAGCAAACAGGGAAGTTTGAGTGGGAGCTCTGCTTGGGAGAGAAAACAGAAGTCCTCTCCCCAGGCAGCCACTGAGTGCTGGTGAGTAGCAGGCCTGCCTGGCTCAGGTTTGGTGCTGCAGCTGTAGATGGAGAGACAGTTTGCACGGTTGTTTGGAGGACAGAGCTGATTTGGGAGCAAGGATGTGAAGCCTACCGAAGCAGATAAGCTAGGATTGCCAGATCAAAGTAACACAAGAGCCAGTGGTACTGGGGAGTTTGAGTGGGCAGTATGCCTGGCCACCATCTTTCTCTGCAAGCTGGCTGCGTGGAAGCAAGTGAAGGAGGAAGAGAGATCATTTTCCAGGATAAAGCTTGCAGAAGAGGAAGGAGCTAGCAAGAAAATCAACACCGGATGGCTGGAAGAAGATGGTAGCGCCAAAGCCCCTGCCACTGCCAGCCCCTCCTCTGCTTGTATCTGTGCCCCTGACTGCCAAGACTTCCACCCAGGTTCAGGCCTGGCTTGGCGGTGATCCCAGGGGAAGAAGTGTGTTCATTGTGAGAGGAGCCGTCTGGTGGAGTCTCTGAGGAATCAGGGTAAGGGAGCTGCAGGAGGAGGGGGATAGGCTCAGATCCATCAGCGAGCCTGAGGCCTTCATAAACTCAATGCACAAAGAGATCTCAGCATCATGCAAAGACAGCCAGAGGAAGTACTGGCAGGTTCTCTGGGAGGTGGAAGATGGCAGCAACAGACAGCACTCCTCTTCGGGCCTGCAACTGTCCAGCTGGAGAACAGGTATGAAGTCCCTCACATTAGATGAGAAGGAGCCAACGCCAGCAGCATGGGAGGCCAAGTCATACACCCCTACGGGAAAGAGGATCAAGGCCATGTCTACAAGAGTAAGCGATGGGTGGTGGTAGCTGGCAATTCCCTCCTGCAGAGCATGGAGCCATCCATCTGCTGGCCTGACCCAGTGGCTCAGGAGATCTGCTACCTGCTAGGAGCCCACATCCGAGATGTCACAGAAAGGATTCCCAGCCCTCTGACTACTACCCCATGCTGCTCATCCATGTGGGCACTAATGATACTGCCAGGGGTGACCTTGAGCAGATCCAAAATGACTACATGGCTCTGGGTGCAAGGGTGAAGGAAACAGGGGCCCAGGTGGTGTTCTTGTTGATTCTTCCAGTCAAGGGTAAGGGCCCAGAAAGGAGCAGATGCACCCGGGAGTTCAACACATGGCTGCAGAGATTGGTGGCGGCAGCAGGGCTTCGGTTTCTTTGACCACGGGGGTGGTCCAAGAAGATGGACTGCTGAGAAGAGACAGAGTCGACTTGACGGGAAGAAGAAAGAGTGTCTTTGCACACAGGCTTGCTAACCTAGTGAGGAGGGCGTTGAAATAGGCTCACCAGGGGATGGAGACAGAAGCCCAGAAATAAGTAAAGAGCCTGGAGAAGTGGATAAAAACTTAGTGAGGGGAGCAATAATGGAAACTTTAGGCATGTTCCCAGGGAGAGGATAGGACAGTCAGCTACTTGAGATGTTTGTTCCCCATTCGTGTATAAACAGGAAGAATCACTGAATCGTCATGTAAAAGGGATCATGGAGATTATGGGGCACATAACTGGGATTATGGGATTATGGAGCATGGTAGGATAGTTAACATGACTGGAGTATAATCATAGATAGGTATAACCTTGTTCAGGAAAGACGGGCAGGAGGAAAAAGGAGGTGTTGCCCTGCTTATAAAGGTGGCATACACATGTTCAGAGGCCTGGCATGAAGTGGGTGGTAGGCCTGGTGAAAACTTCTGGGCAAAGGTCAAAGGGGAGAGAAATCAGTGTGTGAGGGGTGTGAGAGAACACAAACAATCATCGGTTGTGAAAAGCTTCACTTTCCCCATAAGAAGCTAGGGTGCTGCAGCTTAGCAAGTTCCTTCATATCTATTTCTCTGCCAGAACGGGCACTTTACTCCTGAACCTATTTTATATATCATTTAGTGTTTAACATAAATGGTGTTACTGGTGCTGTGTTTGTTAAACAGGTGTGGATGCAAAGCTCTACAGAACATGCCAGAGAGATGATCCATGTCCTATTGTACTCTGCCTTTCTGAATTGCTACATTCATCTTACTCATTTTCCAGGTGGCAGTAAAAAAAAAATCATACAGTGCACATACATAATTGGGATTGTATGTGTGTGTGTTATTTAAAGCTAAAGTAATACTTGTTTATTTTTGGTCAGCCGGAATTTTTCTTGAAAAATACGGATCACTTGTTTCTTCACTTAAGGGAACATCATAAAGAAGGCGATCTGGGAGAAATGATGAAAGTCTCGCATGTCCATTGAGTAATAATCACATAAAATGACAAAGAGCATCACTGTGCTGCCACGTTACATATTCATGTTTAGGTTCCAGGTTCCCTCTGCCAGAATAAACTCAGAGGAAGCCTTAAAGCTCAGTTGGTTTGGCTTTATCCAGAAGGGAATTACTAAGGTCTATGCAGCTGTAAACCTGTGGTCCTTTTTTTACTTTGAAGTGGACCTTTACATCTCTGAAAACAGAGTTCAGAAGCCATTTTTATTCCCCAGACTCTCTTCAGACAATAAAAGGAAATGTATATATTGCGCTCTTTCATGCAGGTTTAACATCACCCATTCAGTGTGGCATTTTGTCTCCCTCTTGAATGGAAACTGTTACCAGAAACCATCCTTTTCCATCAAGCAATAGGTGTTTCCAGTTTTGGGCTCCCTCAGTAAATCTAATGTTCAGTTCCCACCTATAACTTAAGACTTTTCTCCTTTCACTTTTGCTCTGATGGCCTTATATAAAAATTCTGTGTATGCCTTAGGGTTGTCCCTCTATGCCTGAAGCAGGGTTGTTTGTACCCAAAAGCTTGCAAAAACCGATCTGTCCAACTATTTCGCTGGTCTAATAAAACATATCACATCTACCCAAAGAACCTTGTCCATGTGTATGCCATTTGAGAAAAGAGTGCTGATCAAACTCAGAAAAACCCGCAGCAGCTAAAAAGCCTGTCCTTGCCCTCCTCTCTCTTCCCCCAGCAGTACTAAATACTTGCACAAAGAAACCACGGTATTACAATTCTAGCTAGGACTGATCTGATCCCATTTGTCATGGTTGTAGGTGCAGATGAAGAACGCATCCACTGAGGAACGGGTCTGACAAGCTCTAGAAGATCATGGCCGTCTCAATCTGCTGTTATCTACGGCAGAAATGGAGAAATGGTATTCGCTCCAAATTCAGGGGCCTCTTCACTGTAAAGAAAAATACTTTTAAGGTTGCAGTTGTCTCTGTCAATATTTTACAGACTGAATCAAGTTGTAGAGCATGCATTAGTCAAAAAGGAAAAAGAAAAGAGGAACCCTTCAGGGTACGTGTGGGTAGTGCTTAGTGAAGCATGAATTTATGCATAGGGATCACATATGGAGAAAGGATAAACACATCTTATTTCTCCCATAGATAGATGACTAAGTACTAAATTCTGTTCTGTTTGTGAAAGAGGTGGATCTTGAGGAAGTCCTTTTTTTTTTTATAATAGACTAAAAATTGCATTGACTGGATACAGGCAAACAACTCTTCCCAGGACTGTGTGCTTAAAGGGGACTTTGTGTTTAGGCAACACATGCCTAAATAATGTATCATGCTAAAAAAGTCACAATCGCACTTTATAGAATGTTGTTGAAACAAATGACATTTTCCTCATTTGCCCAAATCACACTATTAAATCGATGAGCTCCAGCTACAAAATGCTGATGGATGCATGTGCATGGTTGTGTTTCAGTTCTAAAAAAAAGGATTAAAAGAGCAAAAACAAACTGAAGCAATGTAATGTTTGGGTTCGGTTTCACGCACAGTCGTGGCATTGATTATATAAATAATTTGTCTTTAAAGTACTTACCAAAAATGCAAGTAATGTGGGCAGTTGGTGCTATTCAGAAAGTACATGGGGTTTCTTGGCAGCCTAATGATCTGTGTAAAATGTATTCTGAATAGCTTCAGCTATTTTTCCGAACCCATTAGCTACCGTGAAAATCTTTAGTTAACCTAATCTTAGGCCTCCATCAGTCATGGAGAGTCATTAGTGCTATCATGTGGATTCCAGCAGATCGTTGCCCTTGTTTTTACCAGAAACTGTCACAAAAGTTGTTTTCTTTCATTGTTCTTAATTCAGGCTAGCACGGGCTCATGTTCAGTGACCTCATTCACCTCACTGTTTATTTGCTGGCATAAATATAAGTGTTTTTCCCAATTTAAAGTAATTTTGTGGTTAACTTCTGCCTGGAAGTTTTCTTTATTATACTCAAAAGGAGTATTTGCACCAGCTTTCAGTGAGGCTGGAATTTCATCCACTTTATTTACCCTTGCCATATAGGCCATATTGTGGTTACTTTTATATATAGCCCATTAATTTACTTCAATCTGAATGGGATCACTTTGCATTAAGGTCCTATTCAGCATTTGGACTAGATCTTCTTTCCAAGAGTTTTATTAGCTTGCCATTTCTCTTTTCTACATCCAGTTGACATCAGCACTTCTGTAATACTGATACCTTACATGATTGAAAAAACACTTAATATGAGCTCATATCAAAGTGGATTTAAGGCAATTCCAGTTAAAGTACCATTTTTTTCAAGTGAACAAATAGATCACATGCAGACACTGTTTCTAGAGGGAGGTGAAACAGATTTTTCATGCTGACACTTTAATATGACTTTATTATCCTCTGTATAGGAATAATAGATTTGGGTTATATTTAACTGAAGTAGCCCGACCACTAAATGTCTCCGTAGTATCATTAATTTTAATAGATAATTAGATGATAACTCAAGGTTTCTTCCTCTTCATGAAGTACTGAGTATACTTTTAGGTTACATAAACTCAGAGGCCAAAGTCTACTAGGCCAAAGTCACTACTGAGTTGCTGTTTTAAGTCTATAAAACTACCTGATGATTGCTGCCCTTGCAGCTATAACAGTAGCAAATTACCCATCAACAATGGTGGGGTGGGCAGGGCTGGAGCCCCCCATCTGGCCCAGCCCCACCAGCCCCCGCCCTGTGTCCAGCCCCACTCCATCCTCCTCCCTGCTGCTCCACATGTGGCCCCCACTTCACCTCCTGCCACTCAATGCCCAGCCCTGCTCCTCCTCTCCTCCCTGCCACTGCTCCGGGTCTGATCCCACTCCACCGCCTCTCCCCCATCTCTACTCCACACCCTCGCTCCACCGCACAGCCCCGTTCCATACCCCCACTGCTGCTCCTCATTCAGCCCCAATCCAACTCCTCTCCCCCTACCACTCCGGTTCCAGCCCCATTCTACCCACCCCTGCCACTGCTCCAGGTGTGGCCTCGCTCTACACCCCCACCTCCACTCCGTGTCCGCCTGCATCCCCTTCCCACTCCCCTCCCTCACTCTCACTGCCTGTCACCTCCCCCTCTATGCTGGCTGTTCAGATATTGGGGCTGGGTGTGGGGGGCAGCACTGCTGTGATCCCCTCCTTCACCCTCAGGCAGGGAGGCGGGGGGGGGGGGAGAGCTTTTGCTGCCACCATACACTTCCCCAGCAGCCAGTTGCTGCCCACCCTCTCAGCAGCACATGTGCAGTTGGACAAAAACATTACAGACAGACAGACAGACTATAGCTTTTATTATATTAGAATTTCTGAAAAGTTGAGAGCCATGCTTCTATGACAATACAGACCTTGAGGGCAGGCTGACGGGAGTTTCTCTTCTGACTTTGTCCTGTCACATTGCAGAGGCCTATTTCCAGAAGTCACTTGTCACTCCCTGGTCCAGGAACCTCATCTATATCAGTGCTGGTCTGAGACCCTGACTTATTTTTTTTCTTTTCTGAAAAACCCATGGAGGTCTGGAGTCTTAAAAGCCTGCACTTGCCCTTTGGGGTGAGCCATGCTTGACCTATTGGTCTAGTTAAAGAAATGCAATGGCTCATTTCACCAACAAAAAGTTGACAACAAAAGGTATCAAAGTGTGAGCTGTAGGAGAAGAAGTGATTGGCTACATGAGGGATGAGTGGTAAAGAAGTTGCAAGAAAATGAGTGACTGGAGTGGTTGCTGATAGAGAATGACTGCCTAACTATAGGCAAAGGTGATTGGTGAATAATCCATAAGCACATAATACGCATGTCATCAATCATCCAAAGCAGTGTAAAAAAATTGCAAAAGTAATTGGCTGTGTGGAAGGTTTGTGTGGGGAATCTTCATGTAAGTCTCTTGTAGAGACAGAAGACAGTTGGAGGACCCCCTCTCCCCCTACTGCCTTCCTCTCCCTCTCCCTCTCCCCGCCCACACACAGTCCAGTGCCAGGAGGAAGCCTGGCAAGTGGAATCCTGGAGCTGTGCAAAAGACCTAAGTAATAACATGCTCTTCCGTTCCAGTTGTGCTTTAGAGTTAGCTACTGCTAATAAACCTAATTTTGAAGCTGGAATAGCTTCACTGATCATTTAATCTGTCTTGCCCACCCCCTTTTCTAAATGGAGTAATTAATTAATTAATTTAGCCCAACACTTGCAGTCATTATTGCAGCCAAGCATAGCAAGAATGCTGCGGCTATTTCACTGTTGAGATTCAGCTTTTAGATTTAGATGTCTAAATCATTCAGCTATCTACTACAACTGACAATCAAAATCAAGGGTGGCAAACACCCTTCCCATGACAGATCTGGACTACTGGATGCCTCATGGGCTGATCCAGCAGCAGTGTAAGGTTGGGCTGTGCAAAGCTTCGGGAGGAGATTCGGCCCAATTTGGTGGCCAATTCTCCAAATCTGAATTGAATCAGGGGGCCACGTTAAAGGTCTGAATTCATTCAAAGCTCTCCGAATCTTTTCCAATAATCTTTTCTTGATAATTTTTTACCAAAATTTGACCTTATAGCAAGGTTAAGCTGATCAGCCTATAGTTTCACAGTGGCCCTTTTCCAGTCTTCCAGGACCTCTTGCAAGCACCATGTGGCTTCAGATATCTTCGCCAGTCGTCCTGCAATGACTCCAGCCAATGTCTAGTGGCTGACCAGGCGGGCAACCACCATTTGTATGCAGGAACACTGATGCAAAGTATATCTTCTGAGTTCTCTCCTCACTATGGCTAAGCCAGCCTTCATACAGGATCCTTGAGGCCTGAGATGGCACTTTCTCAGAGACCCCCCAGCCTTGCCTCACCTGCAGTGGCCCTCCCATCTCTCTATTACATTCAGCAGCCAGCCTGCCCACTGTCAGAGTGCCATACTGGTCAATATGTGCTCACTGTGCAGGTTGACTGGTGAGACATGGCTTTCTTCCTGCGTACGCTTATGTACTTGTGTCCATCTCCCACTGCATTGGGTTAGAGTACAAGGCAGTCGAGGGGAAAGAGACTTAACGGTGGGAGTCTACTCCAGACCTCCCAACCAGGGAGAAGAGCTTGACCAGGAATTCTT
>NW_017728917.1:2398819-2400451 GCF_001723895.1 Crocodylus porosus
CTCCAAGATGAACATGGGCCGGCAGTGTGGAGAGGCAGTCAGGAAGGCCAACCACACCTTGGCATGCATCCACAGATGCATCTCGAGCAGGGCCAAGGAGATGATCCTCCCCCTCTATGCGGCACTGGTCAGGCCGCAGCTGAAGTACTGCGTCCAGTTCTGGGCGCCACACTTCAAGAGGGACGTCGACAGCATGGAGAGGGTCCAGAGGAGGGCCACTCGCATGATCGGGGACAACAGGGCAGGCCCTATGAGGAGAGGCTACGGGACCTGAACCTGTTCATGTATGTATGAACTTCCAAGAGAAGTGGTGCAGGCTCCTACCCTGGGGGTGTTTAAGAGGAGGTTGGATGAACATCTTGCCGGGGTCATTTGACCCTGGTATTCTTTCCTGCCATGGCAGGGGGTCGGACTAGATGATCTGCTCAGGTCCCTTCCGACCCTAGAAACTATGAAACTGTCTCTCCTGTGGAGTGGCTGAGCTGTGAGGGTCAGGGCAGGGGCTCATGATGGTGTCTCCCGTGTCCTGCTGCATCACCCTGCGTGGGTGGGGGGAGGTTTGGGCGGGGTGGAGGGGATGAAGAGGTGTTTTGCACAGCCCAGATGGTACAGGAGATGGGAAGAGGCACTAGGACTGTGCTTCCCTCTCACAGGCTGAGGTAGCAGTCTAGAAGTAAGCCTTGCAGGCCCATGTGGGAGGCCCCATTCTGAAGGGAAGGACCATTTCTGCCTCCCTGCCCCACCCAACACACTTGGATGTTCCCCCACCTCTCTCCCTCCTCCCCACCAGGAGCCTCAGGGTGCTGCCAGCCTCCTTACAGCATGCTCTAGCTGGAGGATGCTGCATCACCACTGGATATACACATTTACCTTAATGGGTAAAGCATGTATGAAATTGGCTGGCTCCCTGAAGTGCATAAATCCTGCCCTGCTGATACTGTGAGGGGCCTAGAAGTGAAATGAGTTCCTTCCCTGGTTATGTAAGTTGGCCACATCAATGTGGCCATGTGTTGACAGCTAGAAGGTGAAATAGGATGTAGCCCTTTGCATCTACACAAGCGTTCTACCTCCCTGACTCCATCTGTGTTACTCAGGACTCTGCTGGAAGCCACACATTACACTACAGGGTGATACTGAATTTATCCCCTAGTGTAAGTCATTTCCTATACGAGGGAGTGATTATACTGGTTCTTTCAATATGAGAAGACTCCCAGCTGAAAATGTTTGATAGCTTTCCAATACTTTTATAACATCAGAACAGTAGAGAGGATTTGTATTATTGCAAAACTCTAGCCCTAAGGTCTGAAGTCAGACATGACCCTTAGTGAAGGAATTTGCACACTGTACTTTATTATGGTGCTACTGCTGCATTATTACAAGGGATAAATAATAACACTCCAAGTCAGTGAAACCCTAAATCAGCGCTGTTTATTTATTTGGAGCAGAGCAGACTCTGCTTTTCATCCAATATAGTTATTGTTACTTAAGGGGAAACAAACTGATTAGATTTAAGAAGAGAATATGTATTATCCCATGATCATTATCCCATGATCACCTCTTGGCCAAACTGCCCAGTTGTGGCCTTGGCTCCACCACGATCCGCTGGCTGGGAAATTGGCTTCGTGGTCGGAC
>NW_017728917.1:2400462-2471238 GCF_001723895.1 Crocodylus porosus
CTTCCTGCCCTTTGGGCAGGGGGCTGGACTCGATGATCTCCCGAGGTCCCTTCCAGCCCTAATGTCTATGAAATCTATGAAATCTATTGCAAACAGCCCAGGGAACACCTTCTATACTGAAGGTCACCTAATAGTTTCATAGTTGTTAGGGTTTACAGATCACCAGGTCCAGCTCCCTCTGCGTGTGGTTCTCAGTTATGTTGCCAAACTTGAACCATCTGGACTGACATTTTCCATGCTGGAGCTCTGCCTCTGCCTGAGCATTTTGTACAATATCAATAAAAGAAAAAAAAATGCAGTATTTTTCCTGGGGACAAGGTAAAAGAAAGAAGAAAGTATTGTGCCATTAAAAAGACCACTGCCCCCCTGCCCCCTCCCTCCCAACCTTTTTAAAACCATTCCACTGAGAAGTTTCTTGCATCTAAAAACTTGGATTAAAATTTGCCACAAGGGATGAAGTCGCTCTCGTGTCAGGAAAGCGCCTTCTGTTTTTTTCTGGCTTTTCAAAGCTTGGGAGCTAAATTCTTTTGAAGACACTATCTGCACCAGCCCACATTTGCAAGGAATTAACAAATTTTTCACAACTGCCTTCTTGGTTGCTGGCGCGGGGCACAGGTTGCTGGGTGTAGGAATTGCAAGCAAAGGCCATGACGCTTCAGTCGCTCAATGTTTATTCTGTTGCTGACACACAGGGAGCAGGGAGAACGCCTGCTGGTGCGGATGTGGGGAGATAATCCATCACAGACGCTGGAATGCCTTTGGCTTTACAGCCCTCTTCTGGTGCATTAGTGTATATCTGGAGTGCTCACAGGAGCTGTAGTTGAGCCTCACGTTGCTCACCTGGAATCGTTGTTGGCCTTGTCTACGAGGCTACAAGATATAGTTGGAAAGAATAATGGAGAAAAAGATGGAGCGAGTCAGAAACAGGCAGTGCTTTCAATGGGTGTCACTGTTAACAAAGGGCCAAATGCAGAACTGGTGCAAGCAGATGGTAGTCCAGAGATTTCATGCAGTGTGTGCATATAGATCGAATGTCAGGTGGTGTGGAGGTGCCTAAATTGTACACCAAGGATGTTGCGTAGATCGGGTTTGAGACCTGCTGAGAGCTGCTGGCTGTGCCTGACAATCAGGAAGTGAAAAAAAAATCTTTAAGATTGTTAGAGGATAATTAGGATTGCTGATCCATGATTGGCTCAAGATGCGTTTCTGTATAATTTCAATTAATATCAATGAAAGGCAACATTATTACAGGATAATGGTTTTTGGGCTGCTAAGTATACGCCAAGATGTTTTCACAGCAGGAGACAGTGACCCTGTAACAGTGCTTTTTAAATTACTTTATTTTACCCTCATAAGCTATTCAAGGCAGATATAATTAATTTTTCTAATGAGCATTTGTCCCAGATAGACCATAGTCTTGTGTTATGCTGCATTCAGCTTGGCTTAGGGAACTCACCTAGGCCCCTCCAGTGCAAACACTTATACCCCCAAGGTCGGTAGGTGAATTTCTACAGAGATAGCAGGATTTGTAGTGCCAAAGTCTTATTCCTTTAAACTGTGTCATTGACTTTAATGGAAGTGACACATTGAAAGCCCTGGGTACGTAAGGTGGAAAGGGAAAACTGAGATGCATCTTATTATACAGCAAACAAGCAAGACTAATTGGCTGCCTAGCCTCAGATATAAGAAACTTGGGTTTTAGTAGCTTATTTGCTTGGCTCAGCATAAGCTGGGAAGAAAATAAAATCTGAGTCAGAAAGAGCGGGGTTGTGAACACACATACACACAAAAACAAAGCTGAAGGTTTGAGCTGAACCCAGCTGTTTCTGACCCAATTTCATTTTTCACTACACCATTAGTAAGGCTTTGTATTTGTTCCAAAATGGAAAGAAAAACCAATTTACAAACCTCAAGGCCCAGTCATCCTCTGCTCAGCACTACTAAACCCAGAAAGTTGTTGAAAACCTTCGACTTCCAATATGAGTGATGGACGTCCCTCTGCCTCTCTAAGGACTGGGCCTGTGGCTTATAATTGAAAAGGAAATTTTGCACAAGAACAGCCCCCTAGGGTTTGGTGAAATAATAGACTGGACGGCTTATACCTCTGTAGCAGATAGCAAAGTTTGATTCCCACCAGTGGCGTCACTCCACTGAGGGACAGCCAGCATTTTAAAGCTGGTAGAAAGTGAAGCATGGCTGTCTATAAAATCAGCTTCCAATCTAGTGTTAGAAAACACTTGCTGATTTATCTCAGCTGAGGATAAGGCTCACAATTTTCTGTTGAAGATTTATTTCTCTACCTTGCTGTTCATTTTCCCCACCTTCACTGCAGATGGGGATGTGAACTGTCTTAGGTTCAAGCTTCAGTAGACTTTTCTAACCTGTGGGGTTGGGGCCCATTCAAAATCGGCAGGGAGTGGTGTTCTCTAATCCCCTTTTATTAATCTTCAGTGCTTTGTAGGCCTACGCGTAGTGACAGGTAGCTCTAAATGTGTTTTAGAAACTTCCCCTCCTTAGCATATAAATCTGTGGACTCAATGAAATGTTCTCGTCTGTCCTTGTTTAACCATTTAAAGGTTTGGACCTGATTCAAGTGGGTGCAGCAGTACCTCACACTGCTAGGTTTTAATGACCATTTCTGACAAAGGTTGTCATGCATTTACATCAGCTACTGGTCTTTAAGAAGTGTTTATTTTCTTGGGGAGAAGGCAGAGCCCGTATATTAGTGCACCTAATTGAACAGAAGATTACAAGGCATTTATTAAATATGAACAGGATTGTTCTGTGACGTGTTTGTTTGCTACTTTCTGGCTCAGTCCGCATCAGAGCAACAGCTTGACATTAACACTAGCTTTAAAAAACGCAAAGCAAGGGTGAAACAATTTCCAGAGCCCTGTTTAGAACTGTAAAGCATGAGCTAGCAATGGCTGTATAAAACCTTATTAAGACTGATGCTATATACAAGTCAACAAGACTGAATCACCGAGGAGCTTGCAAACTGAATTCCTTGGTTAGACAGGCAGGAAATGGATGCTAAGCAGAGTCTATATATTCAACAGGAGATTTGAGTTTGCCAAGCGCAAAGGTTAGCTTCTTTCAACAAGTCACCAGCTACTCCACCTTCCTAATTTACTCTACCTTCAGGGATTAGCTCATAGCTGCTGCTTGAATAATCTGGAAAATCATATAACATTATTGGGAGTCACCAGTTAGTATTTATTAGGGAAATTTTACAAGTTAGTTTGAATTGAACGTGGAGCAGGCAAAGGACAGATCCACAGACAGACTTTAGTCTGCAGAACTGAACTTAGGTATGGAAAGCAAAGAGTGTGCGCCACACAAATCCTAACTGCTTAGGTGCTTGAAAGTATAAGGGTACCAAAATGTATATGGGTACCAAAAATAATACATTTCCTTTTAAACCCTGGATTAGGATCTGGCTCTATAGCCCTGCATCACTTTGCACCAGTTTCAAACCACTGGATCTCTTACTTCACTGGTGTGACTCCAGGGTTATACAGGTGTAAGTGGGATGGAGATCAGAGTCTGCTCTCGGTGATGTGTAAAAACCATCTGGTCTAACTGAACCATGTATTTGATTTCAGGACCAAGCGGTGTTCTGAGTCGCACCAGGCTTGTCCGCACATGCTATGGCCTGAAAGGGAAGCCGTGCAGCTGCCTTCATGCAGCCGTCTGCTGAGAGGCATGTAACAGCCAGCACCACACTGAGGCAGCTACATGATCTCCAGTTCAGAAGACTGCACCTGCCGGGCAAATGTAGCATGTCTTGGTATGGTGTCGCCTGGCGCTGGAACTGAGAACTTACATGGCCTAAAGTTGTACGGTTGTGCATGCCCAGGGTGATGCTATCTTGGCTGAGCCAAGCTTCTCTGTGCTTTTCACATGCTGGGGACAGTTGAAGTTTACAAACAAACTAAGTATCCTTTCACTTAAAGGTCCCCAACAGCACTGCTTTCTGTCAGCATCTAGAACTGGGCCCAAGCTTTTTCCTAGGTGAAATTGTTTCACTCAGAGCGGGGGGAATCGTTATAGTTGGGGAGATTACAAGCATTCAGAAACATGAATGAAGCATTTATTATTGAGCCACTGGTATCTGTTTAAACCAAAAGAAGATCTTACTTGTTTTGTTTATAGACTGTGGACTTAAAAAAAATCCCCTTATGGATGTTATGGACTTAAAAAAATAATGAACAAAGACGTCTCTCTATTAATTACTTTCCTGCTATTCTGGTCCCTCCAGTAAATACCTTGATTGGGCTCACTCTGATTTTACTTCTGCCAGTTAGTCTATCTGTTTCGAAAAGCATCAAAATGCCCATGATACACGCATAAAGAGTCAGTTGAACTGGCACACAGAGATTTCCTACTTAAATATCTGCTGTGGGCCAAGTGCGTTGCAGCTGTCAAATTTTCTTTTCATGCTGATTACTTTCATCAGTGTAATTGATCAAGTTGTCTAGATAAAATGGGAAGCTAATCCTTGAGAAAGTAATCTTCAAATTGCACCCAAAATATTGCTGCTATGCAAAGGCAGCACACAGGTGTGCCATATTTTTCTCTTGTATTGCAATGGCAATTTAAATAAGTGTCTCACTTTCCCACCTCTTCATGTCTCTCTCTCTCACTCCATATATGCTCTGAAATTTGGCCTCTTTTCACTGAAGATAAGGAATTTGACTATAAGACTATTTGTCAACATTTGGGGGGGGGGGGGTTCAAATCATAGACTGGACACCATCAGTCCAAGCTGGTTTGTAAGCAGGCAGGATGCCAAGGACACCTAAAGTTCTGTGCAGGAACCATTCATTTAGCTCCCCCCCGCCCACCTCCCAGATTGCAGAAGCAGATAAAAGATTTCTTCCAGAAAGTAGCTTTGCTTATTTGTTTTCTAGAATGGCATTCTTGCATTGATCAACCACAAGAGTCAAACCTGTAGTTATTGTTCTAAAAGATGAATAGTAACTATAATCTGTGAAGATCTGAAACATAAAATCAAATGTATTACCTTCCTCCAGATCATGGAAGTGAGGAAGCATATATATATATATAGATCTATATCTATTTATCTATCTATCTATATAGAGTCACAGCTGCTGAGACTAATTTAACAATCCCTACTTTGGCAAGACTTCCATTGATTCCAGCCAGAAGATTACCTGGGTACAGTCTGCTAAGATCTGTGCACTGCTGAAGAGACATGCACTAATATTATAATTATAACATGCCTATGTCTCTGGCCAACTCAGTGGTACTAATTGCTCTCTCCCCGACTCTCATTTTGGTTTTATTTGCATTTATTTTTTTCTGCTTCTGTCACAGAGTCCTGGAGACTGCTGTAGTGAAAGAGGCGCGAAAGAGATTCTGATCTTCGGTTTAAAATATGGTCTAATGCCTCCTATTCCTCATTGCCCAACCCTTTAGTCCTAAACAGCAACATGGCTTTGGGGCAAGTAATCAACCAACCAAGTAATGCTAAAGTTTTTATAAACAAGGATTAAGAGATTTAAAAAGAAGTGTTTTGGCAGCAAAGAATGTCTAAGGAGCATGCAAAATAGGCTTAGTTAATGCTCGGAGTGATTTCACCTAATGTTTGATGTTTCCATTGGTGTGCTGCAGCTATACGAGCTAATCTTACAGCCAGTCTGGATGAGGAATTCCTTGCTGAACCTTGGAGGGTGGAAGAAAACAGACTGTCCCCTTCATTTTTTTTTTTCAATCTTTCAACACAGATCTCTGCCTGTGCCTCAGTTTTTATCCTTGCTTTACACATAGGACGTGTAGAGCTGATTCACTGGATTGCTTCAGGTTTTCGTGGCCTTAACTTCACTGAAATCAGTGGGTTTACTCTGATGAACCACTTGAGTGGCCCAGTGGCCAATTATAGTTGTGCAAGTGAGCAGAAATTTGAGGAACCCCCATTTTGTACTCACTTGTTAGAGGAGCCTGATCTGCAGAATGCAAGTATGCAGTTCCTTTTGTAATCCAGGTCCCTTTTCTGCTTCACTTTTCAAAACTGAGGCCAGCACTTTGTCAAGCTTGAGCTCTTTATGTCTCGTTTCAGCTCCATCTGGGAGAACCTCATGAAAGAAACTTTTAATTAAAAGAAGGAAAGCAACAAAAATATTTATTGCAGTAATTAAAAAGTTAACCAAAATCTTTTATTGATACATTCTTGGATAATATCACAGGATTGAGGGAATGGAAAGGGTGGGAGGAGGTTTGCGGCAAAGATTGTTTTCACTAAATTGGCACATAAGCAGCAAGATTAACGAAATTACTTATTACAAACAGTATAAAACATACATGCTTTTTTTTTAAAGTCCTTATCACACTGGTCAATCATGATGGGGCATCAACAAAGAAAAACCTCAAGACATGTAAAAGCCATATTCTTTCTTCCAAATACCGTAAGAATTATTGAAATTATTGCAAAATAGTCATATACCTTAACTGAAATAACAAAATAGAACACAAATACAAATATCAAACATAAATGATTAACATATACCATAAAATACATTACTGGCATGCATTCCAAATATCAAGACCTCTATTAAAACTCAGCAAAATCCTTCTGCTTCCTCTGCAGCCCATCATTGTTATGAAAGGTGGGAAAGGTTGGGGTGGGAATGGTGCTCACTTCGCCAGCACAGTTTTTGGTCTTTAAATATCTTTTTTTTGTTTGTTTGTTTAATTAAAAAAATAACATACATGGATTGCAGTGATACAGTAATAATCATACAAGTCATGTACATAGTTTGTTTCAATCTTCAGAGAGATCGCTTTTAATGTGCTAACGTTTCAGAGAATAGGGCTTCAATGGAACTGTGCATTCAAAACAAACAGTGAACTGTTGAAACAACATGGATGGTAATATGCAAAATTCCTCACAAACTGTACAGAAAGTTCAAAAACTTGCAGTCTGGAAGTACATATAAAGACAGACTTAGCCCCTGTAAAGTCACTGTTGCTAAATGCAGTTCACCCATAAAGAGCTGGGTACTCATGTATCAGAGCTGGGAATTCAGGTATCATACCTCCCATACATTGAGAAGGTCCAAGGTCACAGCCTAAGTGGCAGTGCCAGTGACTTATTAAGCCAAGATTAATTAAGGATATTTCATATAGAAGCTGTTCAGAACACTTGGATCCTCTAACATTGGTCTCCATAATAACTGCCCGGCCTTCAACTCCTCCAGCTGTGGATACAGGTCAGGAAGAGGCCTAAGCCAGTTCAGGTGACTGGAAAACCTTCATCCCTCCTTGTCTCCGTCTGATGAAACGGACTAAATAACCAGGTTATTATAACTGACGTACTTCTTTTTTGCAGCAGGGCCTGAAAAAAAACCAGGAAGGTAGAAAGAGTCACTAAACTAGTCACCTGAAATGCTCCTTTAAAAGGCTGGTACTATTTCCTAATTAGTTAACACAATGCCAAGAGAAGCTACAGTACATTAAATAACAGGATGAGCAGATGGTGACTCCTTTGCATATATATCTTTACCAGTCAACTCCTTCCTCCTGGAAGACATCTGTTTATTGGTATTAATCTGAGCAGACTACTGATTAGATCAACCTAAGCGGTGTCTCCAGTTCTGACTATAATGTAAACAAAATTACCATTGATTGATTTTTTTTCATCGTTTTGCAGTCTGTATGTCTTCAGTCTTGAGATGTTATGACTGGATTCAACCAAGTTTTTTTTTTCTCTTTCAAACAGTGACACTTTCTCCTACTTCTTAAAGCCTGAGGGGATAAATTTGGTTTGCCTCATGGATAAGAAAAACATATCTTTCCAAACCAAGATTAACGACTTCTTGGAATTTTCATTGCTGGTGATTGGCCCTCTTAATTATGATGGCTGATTTATATCACAGGTTGCAAAAACACATCCGCAGACAAGTACTTCTTGAATCCTACTTCATGCTTGTGTCAATTAAAATTGTGAACATTTAACATTCAGTTTCCAGGAATGTATTGTACAATAACAACCATACTCAGGACAATAACATTTCATTTCAAAGAACATTCTTTATATTCAGGCTCCAGTTGCAACAAAAAATTATTTGGCAATTATATGTGAACGGTCTAGAAATAACACATACTTTACATATTATTCTAATGTTATATATTCAATCATTTACAAGTGACTATACAAATGGTTGTTTTATATTGTACATACTATCCTTGCACAGAACAGAGAAGTAGGAACAGTTTTAGGAAACGTGTCTCTATATAGAAAACATTCAAAAACAACTCCTTTGCAATAATGCATACAGATATCTACCCTAAAAAGTAGGTTGAATGTTTTTCTGTATCCTTTGGCATATAAGTTTGAAATTCGTTTTTAGTAATTGTTCATCCTACATGTTCTGTGGTAATCACGTTCTTTGAGCAACTTGTACATAATACAGGAGAAGGTATATTAAAAAAGGCAAGCACTGAGAGTAACACATGCATGCTGAGCCTATCTATCCAATAGGAATTAAATTTGTGGAATTAATTCATTTAGATCAAGACGAGTAAAGACCCAATTTAACATGAAAGTGTTTTACAAATCACTATTTAAGAATCTTAAATGTATAATTGTTATGAAACCGTCTTTAGCCGCTTCAACACATCCTCGCAAAGGCAAAACTGTCTATTTGTTTGGGATCCCATCCTGCAAAATACTGAGTCTCTTTAACTCCCACTAACTCCTCTCTGTGAGTGGAGGATGCTCAGAACTTCCAGGTTCTCACAAGCTCGGTCTGTAAATGTTTTATAGATTATTAAGGTCTTTAGAAAGTGGAAAAGTAATACAATGTATTGGGTTGAAATGGGGTACTCAGGCAACAGATGTCGTGATGCACATCTTTGCTTGGTGCCAAAATGTTTTCACGATTTCAAAGAGCAGTGGTGAACTATTACATTTAAACTAATAAAAATTATGCAATTTAAATAATCATCAAATCTTGATCTATACATTGCCATCCACTTCCGGTGTTTTATTTTTTCCCCAGACCACAGTGAAATAATAATTTTCTCTGCTGTTGCAGCTTGCTTTGCTGAGTTCTCTACCTAGTCCGTTTTTTGTTACATTGGTTGAATTTACCAGTGGAGAAGATGATGATACAGAGAAGATGAGACACAAACAACACAACCATAGACTATGAGGTAGTCTTTGGCACCTCTTATATTTAAACAGAATCACCTTTTTGACAGCTGGTAAACATAGTATAATTAATATAGCTAAAATAACAAATTAAGAAATACTATGCATCTCTTGTTTCCAAGGAGGAAAGGAACTTTTTCTTGTTTCATAGACTGAAAAACTAGCTAGGATCATTACATAATCTACCTACTCTAGAGATCTACAAAAGGAGACTGGATGCACACCTTGCTGGGGTTATTTGACCCCAGCAATCTTTCCTGCCCAGAGCAGGGGGGTTGGACCCCATGATCTCACGAGGTCCCTTCCAGCCCTAAACTGCTGTGAATCAGTGAATCTAATCTTGCACAGAGACATAGGACCAAATGGACCATAAAGTCCAGTCCCCGGCATGCACAGGAAACCATTTATCCAAGAAATCCGAAACAAGCCATCGATTCCAAATCCTCATGTAGTGTAGTCATGACACATCTTATGAAAGAAGCAAAAGCACCCTACAATGGGCCATGGAAGACCTGGAGACTACTAGTTCTCTGCTGCACACAGAATGCCACAGCTCCTACTGAATCCAGTGACTTGTCTTCAGCTACAGTACGTCATCCAGAAAACCATGCAGTTTTCATTTAAAAGACTTCAAGTCACAGGCTGCCCCTACTGGTAGAGATGATACTCTCTTTACTTTTTCCTGTCATCAGAGAATTAGCTTAAGGAAGGTGGGGGGATCCAATTTTCAAAGGAAGTAAGTTCTGTGAGCACAGTGTTTTCCAGTGGCCAGTCAAAATTTACCAGTCGTGCCCCTTCCTTTATATGACAGAAAGAAGAGCATCTGAGAGAGAGATAGTGATGCTTGCTTATATACTTCATTGGCCATACAGCATGAAGTACACTAGGCTAGAACTAGGCCTATACCTGTGATGTGATCCTCTTATACTTAGCCTGAAAAGTAGGCACAACTGTGGTTATTATCTTAAGTGGAAGACTGTTTATTAATGTTTGATAACCATCCTCTCCGGAAAAGTACAAGTTTCAGTGGATAAATTAATATACATGCATATTTCATGTGACATTTAAGATAACTGTAACTTAAAGGCTATTATTTCATTACTAGACAAGAACACTCATAAGTTAGCAAATGGCTGATTTACAGTTGTTCCCATCTCTTTTATGCACTTCCCATGGTCCATAAGCACAATATCTTTAATTACATAATCGCATACTCTTTTTCCCCCATAGCTCCTTTCCTTTCTCAGCGCACAGGATGGATAATACCCATTCATTGAGCAGCTATTTGAAAAGGGAAAAACAAAACAAAACTAAAGATAATAACTTCCTGTGTAAAATGCTAACATAACAGAACCTGAGCTCCGTCAAGACATATTGGCAATCCATAGCAGAAACCCTGGGGACTTGTAAATCTTCCATTCCATTGGTTTATACTATTATATTTCTAGTATTTTAAATAAGTTCTGCGAGGCAGGGGTAAGGTCCTCAAAAGTCCTCCCCTAAGTTATTACTTGGCTTGGCTAATTCTGTTTTAAGCCCCTGGCTATGACTGTGATATGGACACAAAATAAAAATATGTGCAACTCTTATGGATTACAGGGTTCATTACCATTCACCTTATGGCATAACAAAGCTAAAATTACACAAGTACACACACGAATATATAAATATACTATGACTGTAGCTATGTTAGCTTTTGCTCAGGGATATACTGAGCTAGAACCGTGCCTTCAAAATAAGAACCAATATAAATCATTGTCTAGAAAAAGAGAACATCTGTGAATTTAAAGACATCTGCTTTGGTAAAATACCTTAAATCCAATCAGACAGGAACAACTGGTAAGCAAGGTCCAGAAAGTAATAATAGAATGACAATGGCTATAGGCAGAGTTGCAAGTAATGGATTATGCCTTTGGCTTTGTGCTTCCAGCTTTGTCAGAATGAAGTGAAATAAAATTTACTCACAGTGTATGAAATCTTTAACACATTCATTTTTGTCAATATGGACAGAGAAATAAAACAGTGAAAAAGATAAACTACAGGATTCACGTAAAGAACATAGACTGGCTAAAAAGAGAATTCCTGCTAAAGTTTTTTGTGTGTAGTGTTAACAAGTGCTAACAGAGGCCAGTAAAAGTGATTGGAAACTGATCTAGACCTGTAACAGAACGGAAGTTCAGCGCACGAAACCGGTCTATACCTGTAACAGAACAGAAGTTTGGTGCACACAGACTGATATAAAAATGTCAAAATCCAGTCTAAATCTTAGACTGGATTTTGCCATTTTTATACATGTCTATGTGCCCTCACCCCACCCCCAGCGACCGGGGGGTGGGGGGGGAGGGTTCCCCACGGCCGATCTTGCTGACTGGGGGGAAGGGGTTGCCTCATAGCCAATTTCACTCACCGGCTTGTGGAAGTGGCTGCAGTGCTCCCACACCCTGGCCGGCACTCACAGGCGGGGCACCAGCGTTCCCGCTGTCCCCCCCGCCCACTGCCTAAGTGGCGAGCGCAGCCTGTCAGGAGGTGCACCAGTGCTCTCAGGGAGTCTCAGGGGATCTAAGACCAGGGGTGTCACCATCTCCCTTCCCCACAATGGCAAATGTATGTTCTCTTCACTACCAATCTAAACTACACCACTTACAAAAAACCACATAACTTAGATCTGCTTCAAGCTTTTTGAATTTATATACCTAGACAGAAATAATTTGCAGCTCTATAGCATCTTTTATTCAACAAGCTCAATTGCATTAACCTTATGCATGCACACTTTCCCGGCTAGTGACAGTTTTGTTCGTGTCTACACATATCAATATTGTTCTGGTTTCAATTTACGAATGTCAAAACAAAGTTAAGAGTCTTCAGGTAGTTCTTAATTCATTTCCCAACCAACATACTTCCATGTCATAAAATCTGACCTGAACTGGTACACTTAGCAAGAGCATCAATGGAAAAGATAAGAATATGTAGACAGTGGGCACTGTCTGTTCATCCATACCATGCCCTGGAAGAGGCATGAGGTCAATGGAACCAACCAGATTCTTGACCTCTCTCATAAATGAAAGATTTCCTTTATCCTAAGCATAACCTAAAATGATTTGGTGTATTGCTAATTACAAATTGTATGAGATTTCCGTACTTTTATTTGAAAATATTCTTTGCATTTCCATGTATCTTTTCACTGAAAAACAATTTATATTTAAAGTAGACTAATATTATATAGAGAGGGAATATAGAAAAGTATTATACATACCATTTGGTTTTCTGGATCTACCCTCCCCGCAAAGGATTCTTGCTCATTCTATTTCTCTTCCTGTCAATTCTAGTTTCTAGCTTAAAACAACTCATAGGCACTGGAGGCAGGAACTACAATGAAAGTCCCTCTCAGTGCCTGTAAAAGCATGCATGTGGAACATGCTCACTACCGATGGACTCACTGGTAATTTAGCTGCCAAATTCTAACAAGTCTCTATTAAGTATATATGAATCTGGATTTTTCAAAGGCTCATAGCTAGGTCAAGGCTTGGAAGTTTGTTTGTTTGTTTTAAACCAACAGTAAAGACACATCCCTAACAGGAGACTTATCACTTTCTCCCCAAACCTCAAACTCTTACTCTGAGACATGAAGGGGCTAGACATTCCAAGTGAAGTTGTTTTAAGATTCTTTTTCATATGGATAAATTAACATTTTCCTTATCTTATAATTGGAGTTGCTGCAAGAGACATGAAGGGTAACAAGAAGGGTTTCTACAAATATGTCAGCAACAGGAGGAAGATCAAGGGAAGTGTAGGTCTCTTAATGAATGGGGGGAGGCAGCCTAGTGACAGATGCAGAAGAGGCTGAAGTACTCAATGCCATTTTTATCTCAGTCTCCACAGGCAAGGTCAACTCCCAGACAGCACAGTTTGAGGAAGCAGCCAACAGTGGTGAAAGCCCAGGTTAGGGACTACATAGAAATGCTGGGTGTGTACAAGCCCACAGGGCCAGATGCAATGGACTCAAAGGGAGGGAGGTGGCTGATGTGACTGCAGAGCTGCTGGCCGTTATCTTTGAAAACTTGTGCTGATAAGGGGAGGTAAATATCCTTGGAGAAAAAGGCTAAATATAATGCCCATATCTAAGAAAGGGCAGAAGAAGGATCCAGGGAACTATGGACTTGTCAGCCTCACCTCAGTCCCTGGAAAAATCATGGATCAGGTCCTCAAGGAATCCATTTATAAGCACTTGGAGGTAAAGAAGGTGATTAGGAACCAAGGGCAAATCATGCCTGATCATGATTGCCTTATCTGATGAGATAAACTGGCTGTGTGGATGAGGGGAGAACAGTGGATGTGATTTACTTTTACTTTGGCAAGGCTTTTGATACTGTTTTCCACAACATTCTTGCAAGCTAATAAAACTAACTGTGGATGAAAGGTGAATAGAAAAATAGCTGGATCATCAGGCTCAAAGAATAGTTATCAATGACTCAATGCCTAGTTGGCAACTGGTATCAAGTGGAGTGCATCAGGGGTCGGTTCTGGGGCTGGTTTTGTTCAATATCTTCATTAACAATCTGGAAGATGAGATGGGCTGAACCCTTAGCAAGTATGCAGATGATATCAAGCGGGGTTGAGGGGGGATAGCAAATACACTGGAGGGTAGGGCTAGGATTCAGAGTCCTAAACAAATTGGAGG
This sequence comes from Crocodylus porosus, assembly GCF_001723895.1. Taxonomy (NCBI): domain Eukaryota; kingdom Metazoa; phylum Chordata; order Crocodylia; family Crocodylidae; genus Crocodylus; species Crocodylus porosus. The sequence goes on from NW_017728917.1 coordinate 2,414,316, forward strand.
ATTGGACCAAAAGAAATATCATGAGGTTCAATAAGGACAAGTGTAAAGTCCTGCACTCAAAACAGACCAACCCAATGCACAGACAGACTTGCTAAGCAGCAGCTGTACAGAAAAGGGAGTTACAGTAGACAATAAGCTTAAGATGAGCCAGCAGTGTGCCCTGGTTGCCAAGAAGGCTAACAGCATCCTGGGTTGCATTAGTAAGTGTGTTGCCAGCAGATCAAGGGAAGTGATTATTCCCCTCTATTCAGAACTAGTGAGGCCACATCAGAAGTAATGTGTCCAGTTTTGTACCCTGCCACGCCACTCATCTCACCCTCTGCCCTGACTACAGAAAGGATGTGGACAAATTGGAGAGCTGCTCCAACAGAGGGCAACGAAAATGGTTAGGAGGCTGGGGGACATGATTTATGAAAGTAAAAGTAAATCATCCTTTGTTTTGAAGAAGCTGTTCGTGTGATTTTTGGATAAATAAGCAAGAGGATAGTGAACTGGACTGTTCTCAGTGGTGACAGATGAATGAATACAGAACAATGAATTCAAGTTGCAGCAAGGGAAGTTTAGGTTAGGTATTAGGAAAAACCCTCTCACCAGGATGGTAATAAAGCACTGGAACAGGTGATGGTCTCCCTATCCTTGGAGGTTTTTAAGACCCCAGCTAGACAAAACCTTAGCTGGGATGATCTAGTTGGGGTTGGTCCTGCTTTGAGTCAGGGGTTGGACTAGACGTGACCTCCTGAGGTCCCTTTCAACCCTAACTTTCTATGATTCTATGAGTTTCCAAAAGAGCTGAGCTATTTTTGCTGAGGCTTTAAAAAAACAAAACAAAACAAAAAATGGAAAAAGAAAGATCTGCCTGAGGCAGACCTGGGAATGTTATAGCCTGAAGACTTAAAGTTTGGCAAAGCTGTAAGCAACTGAAAATAGGCTTTCTAAATGGAAGTGCTAGACAAGCTTAACAGTTCAGAAGCTTTTTTAACGCCAGGCCCAGAATACTATACATTTTTCCCCTCCCCACAAGATGACACATACATTAAATTATTCAATCATTATACACCTTGTTCCAGGTGAATTCACAGATTTGCAATTTTCTTTCGATGTAAAAATTCTTGACAATGTGCTGCTTTCCTTTTGCACATGTCATGTTAAATAGCAAACCTGAATGCAAACCACAGTCCCATCTGACTGGTTCCCTGAGCTCTAAAAGTCACCGTCTACCCATTTCTGTTGTTAATTTTATTTGTGTCAATACCACTTTGTTTCAAAGGAACTTTGTGTACTATGACACCAAATGAGACTCAAAGAAAAATTAAAGTGGAATCACTGCACAGTGCAGCCAGCCATTCTTAAGGGAGCAACATAATTTGAAAAGAAATCAAGAGCTGGTGAAAATAGGATTCTGTGCATTTGACCTGCAATATTTTTTCCTTGCTCACCCTCTTTACTAACTTAATCTTCACAATTTCCATAATTCTCTTCTTTTTTTTTTTTGCTTTTGTATTGGTTTTAAAAATGCAATACAAACATCAACAATATGTAAAACTGAACTATACAAATAATAAGCAGTGTAAGGAAAAAGGAAGGCGGGAAGAGGGAAGAATAGAGGAAGAAAAATGTGCAATGAGCTACCAACATCTAGCTTCCAAAATAATCCAAGAATTCCTTCCAAATTGCACTAAAGCTTTCAAAGTAGCTAAGCCTGATGAACATAACTGTCTTCATAGTTGCCAGCTACACCATCTCATTGTACCAGATTTCAACCTTAAGAGATGTCCTACTTGTCCAATGCAGTAATATAAACCTGAATGTTACCAGTAAGGCCTACTGTAAGAATGCCATTTGGGAGGATTCGGTTTGAACTCTTGGGGATGCAAATGCTGTGTTTAAAGCCATGTCACCTCTAGTTATAATTTCATTCCAAAAATAAATGCTAGTAGGTCATGACCAAACTATGTGACCAAGCGCTGTCTTCAATGCATTACAGCCCCAATCTGTATCTATCGGTAGTATATTTTATTTTCTGAGTTTGGAGGGAGCCCAGTGCAGTGAAAAATGATCTTCTAAAATGATCTTCCAGGATGAAGCCTAAGACCCACTGTTGACATTTGACTATTGTGGACTGCTGATTTCGACTGGGATTCTGTTATCTGGATACCTAGGTCTCCATTCCAGTTCAGTCTTAAATAGTCTGTATCGGCTCTGTTATGGGACCTTATATAGTCATAGAGCGATGACATGGAATGGGAAAGAGAAGCAGATTTGAAGGCAAAAAATATATTGGGAGATTTCAATACTTCTCTGTCAGTGCTTGAATTCATTGCATTATTTTACTGATTTAAGCCATTTTATGCCACCATAAATGATTCTTCTCAGCATTTTTGTCAAAGTTGAATCACTTCAGTATTTGTATACATATTTCATGTTTTAACTTCACAAGAGAATTTATGAGACGGATCGTCTCATGGTGTTTTTACAATCCCAAAATTGATATTCCATCAAGGGAATATCATATAGGATGCATTAAAAAAAAAAAAAAAAAAAAAAAAGGCAAAAATGTAATCATCTGTTTCTATTTGGAGTATCTTGTCTTCACTCTGACCAAATCATTTGCTATATGCTTGCAATGGACAGGAGAAAGCAGCTGAATTTATTTTACTTTACTGTATTTTTTCAAGTGGGAAATTGGCACCTATTATACAATGCTAAGCCACTGTTATCAACTCATCAGATTTCAACTGTAGCCTTTAACACTTTATCACTCTTCCTAACTTGAACCAAGAAAACAATCTAGAGTGAAATTGGGAAATCTATTTTTATTTCTACTGAGGAAAGTCCAAATGAATGTCTCCAACATTTCAAAGAAAACCTAATTTGTGTTACAAGATGTAACACTTCAAATAGTGGTTGACATGATTCTTAAAAGATTCATTTACAACTTGTCTGGAATTGAAGTAAATAGAGAGGGTCTGTTATAGAACAACACTAGGCCGAACCGTGAGATTTGCAGTCAACTCCTGGGTAATTTGATTGCTGCTGTATTTGTTTATTTGGTGTTTGTACCACTTGCATACACAAAAATGCCACTATATTACACCATCAAAGGCTCCTAACACTACAGCGTTCATTCATTTTGCCAAGGCAGTTGCAGAACTCCATCTCTAATCAGATTATTTTAAAGTACAGTTCTGTATTTTAAATTCAGACATTTGTAAGCTACTCTAGAGTGTATCAGCCATACCAAACATTTATAGCAACAGGATTACTAACATCCCATATTAAGCAAATGAGAGTAGAGATGGAATTTTGTAAATGAAATTGTGCTATTTAGGATTTAAACACGTACAAGATACAGCAAAGCCAATACCCTTGAGACGGTGCTCTTTACAAAGGTGCTCCCCAGTGCATACAGAGGACAATGGAAATGATACGTTAATAGCTTCACAGGAATATGCTGTGTGGTGTTAAAGAGAAAACAAAATGATCAGCAGCAAAAAACATTAAAAACTCAACATTTCTCTAGTTGTTACTACTCATTTAACAACAGCCGATCCTCATCCTTAAGGTAGCAAAAACGCTAAAGCTAGTGGGTTTCAACTTCCTTCCTTTCTTGAGTCCCTGGGACAAAATAATTAACAAAATCTACAGATTCATTTGGATCCGACAGGCCACCCCATACATGTTTCTGCTGTATAGCTTCCTGCCCTTCTCTCTTCCTTTTCTCTCCCTGTGGCCCAACAGTAACATGAGCCCAGCAGTAGAGGCAAGGAAGACAATGGCGGTAGCTGTGATCTTTGTAAAAGTCATGATGTATTCGACTGGCAGCTCACATGGGCATCTCTTTTCAATATCAGTGTAGACATAGCCCCAAATTCCATTTAAGGACAGGGACTTCATGTCTAAGCAGCTAAGATTGTGTTGCCATTCTAGGTGGAAATCTAAATTTATATTGTGCCGCTATCCTAATTTTGCTTCCCACCTGGAAAACTCAATTTTCCATTAAGGAGACTATTCCAAATCTGGAGTCCAAATTCAAATGGCACACTGCAAACACGCCTAGAAATGTAGTCCTGGTTTAAATGGAGACTATGGTGACCTTAACTGTGAAGTGGCCACTGGTGCCTTGATAACTGGTTGAACAAAAACCTCTTGGTGTGAACTCTAGAGAAGCCTGGCTCTCTATTCAGCTGCTCAGGCCCGTATCTGTTTGATGTGGGTTCAGTGATTCCCTGCTTGTGGCTTACTGCATGCTTACTGCCACATACATTTTCTGTTCTGCCTCTCCCATTCCATCTAAGGGAGTGAATAGCTCAGTTTGCTACACGTCGCAGAGGAAGAACCTGTACTATTCTAACAATACAAAATCAGTGTTGTGCCCTAGTCTTTCCAACTGCAAAGGGTAACGTGCTCGGAATAGGACCTGAATGAATAGACCTCAGCAATTTGATTTTGTATTGGTATTATTTTCTTAATCTTGCCACTATTTTCTTCTTCTCAAGGGGATAAAGAGGTGTCAAACTCAGAGTTAAAAATGAGAGAGACATAAGAAGCTTGTAGTCTAGTCACATCTTTGTATAGAAGCAGTTACCTAACACAGCATTTGCATTATACCAACAACATCACTGAAGTGTCAGGAAGTACTGGCTCAAAACCCATATATTTATAGCTCCTTGCTAGTTATATTGTTTCAGCACAATGCATTAAAAAGCTTGTCTAACTTTATGCCAACCATACAGTTAGTCCATTAAACGATATAACCTCCTCCCCCCACTCCAAATCCTTGCCTCTTGTTTATTTCTAGTCTTTCCTATTTCCCTTCATTTTCCAAATAAATCTTTGATGGGTCATCTAGAAAAATAACAGTCTCTCTTTACTTGTGTGCATGCTCATCATCATTATAAGGCAACCTAACCAACCAAACAGACAAACAAAAAAATCCCCACTGCTACACATCTACAAATACTACACACTTCTTGCACAATCCACCGGAGTCATATTTGCTCACAAAGTTGTTACCTCCAAGAGTGAATCCAGATGGACAGGATTTATTTCCCCATCCTGTGAAAAACACGGCAAGTATAAATTTGGGAAACAGTACTTCTGACTGGAGATTATTCGATGAATTCATATTTCCAGTGTTAAATAAAATATAATGATATATAGGCTTATTTAAGTTTCCAAAAATCTATTGTATCCAAAAATGGCGGTAACCCATATGAATATAGATTTTTTTAATTTACTAATATTAAACTAACGTGAATTTACAGAATGCAAACAGTATTTGCCAAGAGTAATGCTTAAAGCTAATTGCTTACCAACTCCATATTTTAGCTCCCAGGAAATCTAATTTTCATAGTTTTGGAACACCCTCTGCTTCTGCTATTACTAGAGTAGGTTAAGAGATTTTTTTTGTTTTAAGATTGGGCGACATACACGGAGTAGAATGGTGACTTTAACTATCTGCATCTGGAAAATCAGCTGTAATTCATTCTGTACTAAAATACACAAAACACCCAAAGGCACATAATCATTCTGTGAATTGAAATAAGAAAAAAAAGAATAAAAAACAAGCTACAACCCAAACTGAACCATTGCTGGCCTGATGATTTCTAAATATAGAATACTGCCTAGAAGTGGAGGGGTTGCAGTAAGCAGTGAAGCAAGCATCATTAGCGTAACAATTACTTTGAAACCAAACCTCTAGGTTTAAAAAAAGAAGGCTCCATTTTGCTCTCAGATACTCTGATCCCACTCCAGTGTGAGCAGAATTTGACTCATTTGATGAATACAGCTGAAGAATACAATTTTGCCTGAAGGCAAAATATACACATGAGAACACAGGATTGGAAATGGCTTCCTGGATCATCAAGTCAGGAGTTGCCTTGCTATCACAGGCAAATATGTCACATAATCTCTTTAATAAGTTTATCAAGATCAGTATGGCATGCAATTCTTTTATTTATTTTTTACTCACTTGCACGGGCTTTGCATTTATTGTTCTGGAAGGCAGGCTTAATATGCTAACTCAGGTCTTAAATGGAAATTGGTTTGCTCATTTTGCAGTGGAGAGTGGGCTAAGACATCACATGTCAACATGGTTAGATAGATCTGCTTCAGAAACGAATACGGAGAATAATAGAAAATGTCACAGGATATTATTGAGATATACAGTACTGGCGTGGCAGCAAGGTGCAACAGGCATACAGAACATCTCCACCATGCTTTGCATTGTCGCTATTAACCCGTCAGCTTCGCAAACATGACATTTATCTTCAATTTAAAAAATACATGGAAAACTTCAGTTTTGTTTTGTTTTCATAGGCAAACAGAAATGAGTTGGAGAGAATAGGCTGAAATGGGGCTTGGACTATTGAAAATTTCACTGTTTGGTGAAGTGCTGCTAACAGAAAGGGCCTCTTGATCTTCACAGAATCCTTTATCTGTACGGCATTAATTTTAAGAACCTGGTCAGGAGGTCAGCAGTCCCACATTTTAACCATCAGCTGTCCTCTTAAGCTAGATGCCGTTTCCGCTGTTTCTCATCAGGAGCTTTTCTCCACTGTTCAAGGGGATTTCTCACTAGCCTTCTATCACCATGCAGTAGCAAGAGAATTACCAGCTGTTCCAGCAACAGGGTCCATTTTAAGATATCCTACCCGCTCATCAACCTAGTAGAAATGATCTTCTCCAGATAATTAAAGGAAACTGAAATAAAGCTGGCCCGTATCTAAGGGCATGAAAAAACCACAGACACGTTTATTTTAAACTTAACATTCAATTCAAACTTTTCCTTTTTTGTTAAATTTTGTCTATGTCAACCTGTGGGTGGCAGTGGTATTTCATGCCAACCCACTGGCAGAACTGGGTTAACAGGCTTTTGAAATAACTGCATCTCTTCTTCTAAAAGCGTATTAAAAGCAAAGTCACACAGACCCAAATCCTCTTTGGATATATATGTTTCATCACTTGACTGGTTTTCATTATCTAGAGCATGGGCCACAAACAAAGAAGCTCCTGCAGAGTCCAAAAGCAAAGCAGAGCTGTCAATACTTGCTCACTTCGAGTGAGATTTAATCACTTTCCCTACAATTTTATGCACATTTGTTACCTGTTCCAATCCTAAAGAGAAAAGATTTAGAGTGCAAAAGATGAATTTTTTTTACAGCTTACAGGCATCTCCAGCTATTAAATGTATGAAATATGATCTTCTTAGTAATTCCAGTGTTGAGCAAGACCTGTCATTGCTGTGGCAATGACTTTGAAACTTGGCCCTTATCCCCTTGCATTTGATATAGCAAATTATTCACACCTGATTTTTTGGGTGTTTTAAAAAAAAAAATCCTGTATTCAATTCAGGGCAAGAGAAGCCACAGCCTGTTCTCAAATACTATTTCTTTTGCACCTAAAAGGACAGTGGTTTCTCATGGGTATTACCAGGGCTCAGTGCAAGGAAAACAAGAGTTATTCACATAAATAGTACTGGTCACAACTCTTCCTTTTGTGCCCTACTTCATTATTTTGCATTGGCATGGGTGCATACATATGGAAAAGAGGTAAGGCCCAGACATGCTTTGTTCTAATCCTATGAACTTGAACATTTTAAGTCTTAATTTTTAAATGGAGCATTTTTGTAGATCCAACTATTCTACTATCCCATTTTTAAATATGCAATCTTATCGCTCCTTCAAAGTAAACCTGTGCCTCGTCCAGTACATAAATCCTTGAAGTAGGATAAACTGCAAAGATATTTGGTACTTTGGACAGCTGTTTCTGTAACTGGAATTTAAACTGAGCAATGGGTTTTATTCATATCAGTGCACAGAACCTCATGTTTTAATAATGAGATGGGAATATATTAAGTGACGAGTATAATATTACCAAAAAAAATGGTGATCCATCAAAAACTGCTGTATGTCCTTCTCTCGTCATGAATTTTATCTGCTTAGCCATCATGGCTCCTTGTCACTCTTGGTAATACAGAAACAATTAGAAGTTCAGCACTAAAAGCAGCCACAAATAGCTCTGCTGTTCTACTTACCTTGGAGCTTTATCAACAGATCACACAGTACAACCAGGAATCAGAAGTTGCTAAAGAGATGGTTTATTTTTCCTGCTTACTAATTAATCTAGTACATAAATGTCCTGAGAGCAACCTGGTGACAAAGTCAACAGAGATGACAGCTTTCTATTATTTTTTACTGTGGCATCACATGCCTTACTGTACTTCAGCTGAATGCGGTGCTGTCAGGTGTGGTAATGCAAGGGTCACAGAGCCTTGCCTTGCCTGGTTTTGATATGTATGCACTGAAATTGTGTGGGGGTGTATGCATGCACTCATGTGGGTATAACACAAAATATACCATATTTTCCTGCATATAACACATGCCTTTTTCCAAAAGTCAGGTATTAGAAATTGGAGTGTGCATTATACGCAAGAAAACACAGCAAGAACAGTGTCTTCTACTTACTGGGCAAAAGGAAAAGTAAAGCCTGCATGTGATCCACAGTGTGCAGAACAATAAGCAGGCTTGGCTCCCTAGCTGCTGCTACTCAATTAGTATGGGGAAAGATCTTATTTTTACTCATTCTGCCTTTCAAAAACAAGGTGCATATCTTATTCCACACACGTTGTATACAACAAAATACGGGAACTGAATCTACTCTGTGCGTCTGAGCACTGTACACAGCTCAGATGCTAAAAAAAAATGTTACTATAAAACTAGCACTACCTTCTTTAAAATGAAAATACATAAATAAATACATAGAACAACTCCCCTGGAAGTATGGCAGCGAATTTAATTTGTGTGAAATTATTAGAAGAAAAAAAACAGCTGACTTGAAATAACTAAACCCAACAGATTGAATGAAGTTCCATTGCCACCTACTTAAATACCTTTTATTATTATCATGCTATTCCAATTCATACCTCATCCAGTACCTTCATTTGGGCTGAAAGTATGGTGATTTTGCTATATGCTTAACTCCCATCCTGGTAATTTTCCATTAGTTGAGGACTGCAAAGAAATGCAAGTGGGTATTTGGGGTACTCTGGATGCTACCAGCGTGGAAAAGTGTGTGATGAGGCAGGCGTGAGGTTTAGTTAATGCTCTGTAAGTCCAAGAAATTGCAACCACTGTCATTCATTAAATGTTGTGAGAGTGTCCTGCACTGGGATGAGGACAAAAAAGCATGAGGGAGAGGTTATGATGTTAGAGCAGGAGAGTTTAAATTCTGCACAGATTTAAAGAACAACATACCCACCCTTCTTATTTCTATTTCACCAGGTACAAGCCCAAATGCAGCTGGTTAGCAGAGCGCTGCTTTGGGCATTTCATGTGACTAGGTATCTGCCGTGTCAGACCTGAGATTGGCAGTGCAAGTTACGTAGCTACAGACTTGGAGCATAAAGCTGAGACGACTAAAATGGCATAAAGGAAGAAAGAGTTTCAGGTTGCCTGGTAACAGATACCTTTTCTGTGTATTTTACTAACGGAGCCTGGATACTTTTGAATTCTTGATATTTGTTTCTTGCAATATAGGGGAACTTTTCCATACCAATGTACAAGGCTACCTACCAAAGCAATGCAATTTAGGTTTGCACGCTTCCTGTCGTCATCTGTGGTTAGAGGAGTTTGATCTAGGGGGGCACCGCCCCTATCCGATTGGTACATTTCTTCCATTTGATTTCCCTAATGAATAGGAAGCTTCCTAGATGGAAGGGAAGGAGCCAAGTAAAGCCACTTTCTTCCTCAGTGTCTGGACAAGACTTTGAGCTCCCCCTAAGGCCAGTTTTCAGCTCTTTTCCCACCACAGATGTCTGAAGCTCTCTGTAAGTTTAAGTCATCACCAGATGTGACCAGGCAGAATGCTATCAATTTTCCAGAGCTGATTGTACTGAAATAGAAGCAGGCTCTCAATTTTCTCCTGTAACTCAAACCAGAAGATGGTCATTCAAGTTTAATTATGAATTGGCTCACTAACTCACCCCCCGTTTCAACTGCACATACGAGGCTTCGCACTCTGCAGAACTACCAGGGCATACGTCTAGCTCCAGCTCAGCTTTCCTTTCCTCTGACTTGCTCCTTGACTGACTCTGGTTCTCTCCTTACATGGCTCATGCTGCCAGGATTTGTTCAGTGGAAGCGGCAACATTAAAGTGTTTAAGTGAATGGTAATGTGGTTGACCAGTGACATTATACTTCACATTATGCTAGTGTATTTATATACTCCATTATAGCATACTATTACCAATCTGCTAGTCTAATTTGCAGAGTAGGCTTCTTGAAATAAAAGGAATCAACTGGGCTTCTATGAGGCTTATAGCTCCCAAATGACTACATATTAGGCAGTCATTTTGATTCACTGTTGGGATTCCTGCAATTTTGGAGACATTCATCTATGAGCCTTTGGTGGGGAACATTAAAATCTACTTATATGCTAAACTGATATTTGCCTTCTCAGCTTGAGTCGGCTGTAGCAAACTTCAGTGCTGCACTGGAGATTATGATTTTCTCCGCTCATTCAGCATTGAAATGTAGCCCCCAAAGGAGCTGCACCTGGTTCTTGACTTCATGCAGATTTCTTCCCCTTGCTCTTAGCGCTAAAATCTTTTTCTTGTGTTGTGTTTACTTCAGCTAGACTACTGAAGGTGACTACCCCCCAAAATAATATATAGCTACTATGTATTTGCACACCTACCAAATGCAATTTGAACAGTCCCCTTCAGTGTTATCTGAGAGGTGAATTTTGCATCCAAAAGATAATGAAAGGGTCACTATGACTCTGATTTACCTTCATTGGGCCCTTGATAACTCATTGGCTAAAACCTCAGGGCACTTTTACAGGTGCTCTGGGGGTGGCAGAGGTAAGCGGGGAGACAGGTTGGGATGGGACAGGATGCTTTAACTAGATCCGCTCCAAGAGCCTCATGTATCAGCATTCCTGCGCATCAAAATGGTGGTGAGGATGCTTGAACTAAAGCTCCTTTGATGAGCTTCAGTTAAAGCACCCCCGCCACCATTTTGAAGTGCAGGGATGCCGATACACGAGATGTGGATGCTGGCTACAGTGCAGTAATTACCATGCTCCCGCAGGCTTGCTTAAATTGCAGCATGTCTACAGCCTTGCAGCACATATACAGGCACCCTCGGATGGCCTGAGTGAGCAAGCAAAACAGTGTTTACAAACACTTGTTTGAAGAACTATTTACTTAAACCAAGTTTGTGTGCTTTTCAATACTCTAGGGCTAGGTACAGGCATTCAAAAAGCCCAAGGCATAATTGATCTACATTACGTGTTTTCTGTAAGCAATGTAGTTTAGATTGGTAGTGAACAGAATGCATATTTGTCCTTTGGTAGCGGTCAAGGGGGAGGGGGGTGTAAATTGTAGACTAGGTTTTGCCATTTTTAAACCAGTCGATGTGTGCCAAACTTCTGTTATGGGTATGAACTGGTTTTGTTTGCTGAACTTTTGTTATAGGTATAGACCAACGTATAATGTCTGTACCTGGCCTAGTGCAGAATGTTCAGCGAGGAACATTTCATCTGCATTAGTGTTTGAGAGGTAGTGGTCACTGAGATAATGCATAACTACCTTTGTCTGCAGGTGAGGGTATTCATGCTTTTAAAAGACACTTAAAAAAAAAGGGGGGGGTATGAAAAATCATTCAAATGCAAAAAAGAAACAACGCTGACTTAGTGGACCAAACTTCTCCAATAAATAGCACAGACAGACAGAGAAAACAGTTCACAGCATTCATGGTATGAAATTTCTTCACATAAACTGCTTATATAATTAGGAATTTCAGGAGTGGTAAAAAAACAACAGATCAACTAGGTTTGCGTGCAGATTAATTAAATCGATATGAGAAGGTTAAATTCTTCCGAACAATTCGAAACCAATGATAGGACTCGACTCCAAAGTTAGTAAAATTCACAAGCGCAGATGCACCCATTATCTAACACAGATACTTAGATGTATTCCTTGTGGTTTTCTTAAGATAGTAAAAAAATAATCAAAATGGAAATCATGACAAATGCATTTAATAATTCTTTTTCAATATTTAAATGCTAGAATATCACACACTCCCATGGGTTTTATGAACTCTGTGTATATATACAGAATATTCACATCAGTTATTCCACATGAATAAGTATATTACTTTCAAGCATTCCTGGTCTTAACCTCAGTCAAATTTTACCTTTAAGGCTTTCTTGTTATGACATCTTTTAGAAATGGATATTTATCACATCATGGTTGTACAACCTTAAAGCAAAAATCAAACAGCATAACTAGGGAAGTAAATTAACGGCTCATGAAGTGGCCCTTATTGCACAGGAGACTAGTAAAATACCATATGGAACAGAGTTAGGGCCATAAGTAACAATTACAAATATCCAAAATAATAGCTTCTTAGAGCTGGGACTGCTTTGAAGTTCCCAAAAGGATGTAATAATAAGAAAAGTATGACCTTGTTGTTCCCTGAAGCATTTAGGATTTGAAGTAGACTTTTCTTTAAATAAAAGTTCATCTTTTTTTTACATATAAGAACACATTTTAAAGGAACAGCTATTATTAGGTGAACACTATACTCTTGTATAATTCTTATCTTTCAATTCCTTGAGAAAAACAAAAGCTGACGTACCCTTAAAAGGTACGAGGAAAATAGTTAAGCGACATTAAAAACCTGAGAGACTAGATTTTTTGGTTAGCATTGCAACCAGCTGGGAAGCAGGATTTTGAAAGACAAGATATGCAAGATAAAGGGATAAAATGTCACAAGATCACCAAATTGGTACCAAGATTTTATAACAGAAATGATGTGTGCATTTGGTGATCAAAAAAGTGCAACTGTTCTACCTACAGGCCATCAGAGTTACCGCACAAAGCCTGTTAATTGCCTACTAACAAACATATTCGTTTGGCCCAAACTGCGATTCACTGACCTCAAATAGCATGAGAATCTACCCATGTTTGATCACTCTAGATTAAAAAATACCCTATAACATAGCTTACATACACTGTTGTGGCAACTGCATCATAAGAATCCCTGTTGAGGCTAATGCTGCTAACCTGGATTAATGGTGAAGGTACAAGAGGACTCAACAAAGAATTCAACAGAAAAACATTTGGATCTAAGAGAACAAATGAGATGGGGTTAAAGAGAAGTCTTAACATTAGATAATGCAGGGGAAGTGATTGTCTAGGAGAGGAATTATTGCTGCAGTATAAACCCTGTGAAACTCTGACTGATATAAGTCAATAGTAAAATTCCCATTGATTCAGAGTCCAGGTTTTCACTCAGTGAGCCCAACAAAAAGGAAGAGGCTGTTGCCCATCATGATCACCATAAACCTACAGTAGTCTGAGCTGGAAGAAGCAAAAGGGGAGAGAAAAAAAAGACTTGTGGCAGGTTGTTATGGCAACAAGTATTGACGGAATCAGTTTTAAAAATGAGAAACGGAGCCACTACTGTATTTCTACGAAAATAAGTGGCTGTGATGGGGAGGTGCTCTTAATATTTTGACACAAAACAATAAGCAAAACACTCGTGGATACTGAGTGTCTTTTTTGGTATAACACTTTCTAATCACTTTGAAGTGCTTGTTGATGTCTCTTCCATACTGTAAGCAGACTGTGAACCACTTGTGGGGAATGTATACATTATTATGTGCCATCTGGAGCATGCTAATGTCTGATTGACTCTTTCTGACTCTATAGACAACTAATCAATGAGTTATAAAGACTCAGTTGGATGTGAGCAAGCTCCAGATGGCATCCATAATGTATACAATCTCTGAAAATAATTTACAATCCTTTTACAGTGCAGAAAAGATATCAGCCACTATAGTAGGAAGGGGCTACTTTGTCAGGTCCAAACATTTCATTAAAATGGCTCAAACAGGTCCAGAATGTTTTTTCATAATTAAATGGCGATCCATTAAAGTAACCATGCATGGTGACTGTCAAACTATCAAGGAAATGGCTTGCTGTAAACAAAGTGTAGGGATGAACCAGCTAGAAATATTTAATAAATCGTTTCTGATGACACTCAACACTTAGCACAGTAGTAAAAGTGGTTCTGCAGAATGACTGGAAGCACGATCACTACAAGCAGTTGATAGGTCTGTGCAAAGTGGCTAGTATTTGATTTGGATTCGGCTGATTCAGGGGACAGTGATTCAATTTGGTGATTTAAATTACTGCCCTGAATCGATCTGGCTGAATCTGATTCAGAGATTCCGCCACCGCCGAAACAGCTAAATTTCCAAATCAGCCCCTTTTCCCACCCACTTTCAATGGCTGTCCTGGCCACTCCCCCAGCTCCTGGCTCTTTAAAAAAAAATAAAAAGCCCCACTCACCAGCTGCTGCTAGGTGGGGGGCAATCTCCGCTGATGCCCACTGCCCTGTGCTGCATTGGGGGCTCTGCCATGAGCCCACAGAAGCTCTGAGGCTACTGCAGTAGCTGGTGAGTGCATGGCTTTTTAAAAAAAAAATATAAAGGGTCAGGAGCTGGGGCAGGCAGGGCAGCCATGGTGGGGGGCGGGGCTGGGAAAGCAGGTGGGGTCAGAGGGCTCATGACAGAGCCCTCACACAGCGCGGGGCAGTGGGGATTGCCCCCCTGTCTGGTAGCAGCCAGCCAGTGGGGGCTCTTTTTTAAAAAGCCAGGAGCTGGGGTGGGCAGGACAGTCAAGGGGGAGCTGGGAGAGTGGGCAGGGGTCGGGGGCATCAAGGGGGGTGGAAGAGCAGGCAAGGCATGGGGTCTGGTGGGGGTCCCCCATGGTCCCCTCCTCACCTCCCCTGCCCCGCCCCCTACTTATCAGCATGGAGTCCAGGTCCAGCTCCCTGCTGCAGCAAGTGGTGACTGCCTGAATCACCGAAGCTCTCTGAATCTTTCCTGAATCAATTCGGAGAGCGTCGAATCAATTTGGACCTTTTAATTGGTCCCGATTCAATTTGGATTCGGAGATTCAGCCACCAAATCAGGCCAAATCCCCTCTGAATCAAATCAGCACCCAAAGCTTCGCACAGCCCTAGCAATTAGCACTTTATACCAGTTTCCCCCCCAAATATAATGGGACCTACTCTGCAAATATTAACCAGTGAGCATTTTGATATGAAAATCTTAAGTAAAGGAGCGCTAGGTAAACAGTGCCAGTTCATAAATTATCAACCTTTCTTAATAATTGCTACAAATATATGAAGCCAAAATGTAAAGCCTAGTTAAGCATGCTAAATATTTATAAGGGATAGATTGTTCTCTTGCACAGACACTTTTCTAGCTGTACTTCTGCTTAAACCACTTATTCCTGTAGCAACATGGCTCATACACTCATCAAGATCAAATATAAATATAAACAATAAAATAACTATATGATAAAAATAAAGAACGACTCCACAGTTAATTTCTATGAGATTCTGCATGTTCTCTTCCTTTTCTACAGCCCATGTAACCTTAAATTATTAGAATCTGGCCCTGTTCACCTCACTAGTTTCATTAATTCAATGACAATCCTTCCATTAACAAGCACAGGGCTTTTAAGGTGTTCTCTGTTACTCTACTCTGAAATGCTGTTAAATGCTCTTTTGAAATCCAAGCAGATTACAGATACTGCGTTACTCAAAATTGATGTAATTGTTTGCATTTATTACTCATATCACACCATAAGTGATCTAGGCAAATTGCTGGAGATTATATACTAAGGCAATCCTGTAAAGATGTTACAGTCTAAGTGAATGTTAAGAGTGGTAACATTACAATGGTGATAAAATCACTTGTTGCTTTGGTTATTCATATATCAAAGGGTCATGCAAATTACTTTCTGTTGCTGTTTCTAACTCCTTAAGAGTAACAGGAGTAGGCCACTATTGGCTTAGAAATGGTATTTAAAGGTTTGTTTTTTGGGCAGGGAACTGGCTTATAGGTATAGATATATGCATTTAAACGTTCAAGAGGGGCAGCAGAGGTTAATTAATTTCTAAGAAGCCTAGGTCTCATACACACAGAGTTTCTCACAGCCCTGGAAGCAGACAGGCTGTCTAACACAACAGGGCTGATGGACGAATACAGCCTGAGAATCAAGGGCATATGTACCACACTGCCCATAACATAACTGGCACCAGCTAAAAAGACCACGGGGGGGGCCAAGAAAGACCAAATTAGTAGGTGTGCATATAATGAGATTGGAATGTGTTGACAATATAGTAATAGTATGTGGACAGTGTGACCACAGAAAGACAACCAACCAGAGATTGCCGCACATCAAGAGTCATCAGGAGGGAAGGAGAATACAAAAGTAGACACTTGCGAAAAACAATGAGTCCCACCGGGGTCCCTCCCCATCCCTCCTGGTCCCTGCCTCTGCCCCCTGGGAAGAGCCCCTGAGGCCACCATGGACAGAGGGCATATGACCAGCTGATCTCACCCACCCCACTGGAGGGGGTGTGTGAGACTTGGCATCCCACCTCCAGGCTGCCGATATTCTGACATCTGACACCTAAGGAAGAGCCTCAGAGTGAAGACTGTGTCCTGGCCAGATATATTTTGACTCTGATGACAGCCCTAGGATTTGGCAGATATAGAGAATTGCTGGATTGTTTGTATTGCTTCTTTTCTGTTATCATTGTGTATCAATACATTTGCCTATTATCAAATGGAAATGTCATGGTCGGTCTGAGGGTAGGCCCCACCCCCCCCAGAAAAAGGTGGGTCTCCCCCCTGGAACAAGGCATCTGGATCCTAAATCCAGAGCTAACAACCACAAGATTGAAGGTTTCCAGGATCTCCTGAGAGGATCTGAGATCTGTTATAATTCCACCTTTCCTGGACTTGTTCCTATAAATCAGTAGAATTACTCATATGCTTCCTTTCAATGGGATACATTCTGAGTATAGTGCTCACACCTTGTAGGACTGGAGACCTGGTTGAACAGTGTTTGGGCTTATCTGTCTTCAAGACTGTTAGATCACCGGAGTGAAGGGTGAATGTGCACAAGCATGCAATGTCCCCAGCAGGATAAAGAATGAAGTCCTGTATATTACATTTACGTGCAATTGTAGTAAAACGAGCACAAGAAAGAAGAGAAACCAGCTCAAGATAGGGTTCAAAATATTGGGGGGGAAAAAAAAGCTTTCTGTAGTAGTACCTATTTCATGTATTCAAAAACCTCTCCAAGCAGAGATTGGCTTAAACATATTTTAAAATAAATATTGACTTGTATTGGTTTTTGATGTTGCAGATTTATATTTTCAAGCTTCTCTCCCCAAATGCAAGTGCTAGAAACTTAGCATTAAAAATGCTAAGATTCTGACAGAAACACTTATTCCAGGTTTTAGGCTTTTAAGGAACCATCAAATATGAGTGTTGACAATGCTGAATTCCATTGGCTTCAGTGCAACTATTCCTAACTTATACTCATAAATAATGTGAATCAAGCTTTCTGTGTTCCCTCTGCAACATGCAGCAAATACTGTTGCACAGTATGATTATCTGAGTTCTCTCTCAGTTTAGGCTATTTTCATTCCATACATCATCCACAAAGCAATGTGGGGATTATTCCACAGTCAGTGCCTAGATGCCTCTTAGGAGTAAGGAAAGAAAAAAGAAAAAGTATATCTTCTTTTGCTTATTTGAAAGTTGGGTACACTTCTGGCACAGATTAAATTTCCTATCTCAAGCGCCGACTTCAAAATCACTTCTCCTGAACGCAAGGGAAAAGAAATAAAATGTTACGTTGTTTGAAAGTTCTGTCCTCACCACATTGGGTAGCATTTTTACTTTTAGAGGACCTCATTGATGATAGCAAATGAAAGGCCACTGTGTAAGAAAGCGGCAAGCTAAACATGAAGCTTCATGGAACATTCCTATAACGTTTGATACAAAATATCGAACTTACCATTTTGAAAACATCTCACAGAATTATTTATTACATTCTTTCTTAGTACAACTAATTGAAATTAATGGTCAAACTCTCACTGAGTTCAATCCTAAAGAATTTTTTGCTATAGGATTTGAGTTCTTTATATAGATCCCCGTTCAGTTGCTGTGGAATCTTACGTTTCGAAGAACACTTGCGTACGGGAAATTAGAGAAAAAACATACCTCTACAGCTTTTCAAATATTCTGCTTCACTACATCAGTGTCCTCTCTGTCTTATTTTCATTCTACAGCCAATTAAATATTCTTACCTAAAGTGGTGTGAATGAGGGAATATCCAACAATATAGCCCGGTGGATTTCAAACAGAGACAGAGAAGTAAAACTTGATTTTGGCAAAATCTCACACTCATAAGAAGCACAGGTACAAGGACCACGCACTTGTTATAACAATAGGACTTATTTGGGATGTTAGTGGGTACAATGAAGTCGTCCTGTGCTTTTCAAATGGTGAGAATATCTGGTGATTCCTGATGAAATGAAATTGAAGGAAAATGACATTTCTCTGTGTACAAACGTTTTGGACCAGGAACAGCAGCGAAAAACATTTGTTGCCTGGCCTCTTTATTGTTTACAATGCTGGTTCTGATTGATGAGATACCACCGTTTCTATGCAGCTCTAAAGTACATCACTGCTGTGCACTTTGTTCCATCTCCAAAGATATCTAGTCCTCTAAGAAAAATTTATACCAAGTGCTGCTCAGAGATGTTACAAAATAAGCCTCTTATGATACAAAGCCAAAGCTTGCTGTCATTACTATGATTGTTAATTTGGCTAATTATATCCTAATGTTGCTTGAGTAAAAAATGGTATGAAGTGAAGCACAATGGAAGGCCTAATCCAGCAGATTTAAGGAAGCATAGGCTTCTGCTGAAAGCTGGCATGTTTGTAGGTGCCTATAGCTCTGGGTGGTACCTGGAACAAAAATAAACCGGTACTCTTTCAGGGGGTAAGGCACAAGAGATTTTGCTGAACTGAAGGCTAATTGGAAAGTGAGGTTTCGAGTGAGGAAAATTCATGGTACTTATTAGTGTGCCTCTGCTTGGAAACTGTCTCAGTGTGTGACAGTTTTAAAGTATCAGGGCCAGGTGCTGGTTGACTGGCACAAATGGATAAGGGAATAAGGGAGCATAAGGAGTTTGGTTCCCTGATGAGCAGCAAAGCCGCGGTATGAAACCTCAGAGGTAGCTATACCCAGTGTGCTCCACTTGAGCTTGGAAAGAATCAAAGAACTATTTCAGAAATGAGGATCTTAGAAAGTGTGTTTCCTCATCTCTTCATTGCTATTCCAAAAAGGAAACAAAGCCAATTGGCATAATTTCACTTTTTAAAAAATCTGCCTTTAATTAAAATATAAATCACAGAAAATCTTATTAATCTAAACTGCCTCTAGATTTCTCTGACTTCAGTCCTGTTGACCTGAAAGGTAACAGTTGCAAATTACGGTCCCGCTTTTAAAACAGGGTCATTCATAGATGTTGCTGTTATGATTTTACCTGGAAGGGAAGCTACGCTGGGACCTTCTGATTTCAAGCCAAGCATGAAAACAATTTACATGCTGGTTGGTGATTAGGTATGATCTAAAGGATAGACCAAGGTGTCTAAATAGAAACCTCAGATCAACACTAGCATAAAATAATTCCTTTTGGACTCTTTGGGTGCATCTACACATCCCATTAATACAAAGCAATAAACTTTGTTGCAGTCTGAGCTGCAGTTTATTGCTCCCAGGCACTGTGTATACACGAGACTGGGACCACAGCATGTTGATCTGGGTTAGAGCAGCCCCAGTTGGCAGGGCACCCCAGAGGTAAGCCTCCCTGCCCGGGGCTGCTCCAACTCAGCTAGGAGTGCTGCAGAGTCTGGCTGCGGCATGAGTGTGCTTCAGTGCGGCACTAGCTGGCAGGCAGCCCCCAGACTAGAGCACCCTTGTGCCCAGCCAGTCCTGTCAGCATCTACACATGTGCTGCAGTGCACTAAATAACTCCACCGCAGGATAGTACTTGTGTTTACAAGTATTATCCTATGCTAGCATTTATTAGTTTACTGTGCCCTACTAGGGCTGCACATGTAGATGTTGAGACTTTACTGCAGAGCTAATTAGTCAGCTCCTGTTTCATGCAGACGTGCTCTTTCTGTTGCACATTGCTCCCTACCTGTCTGCCCCCACGTTCATCATTATATTGTGCCTTCTATTTTATTTTGTTGCATTTCTCTCCTATATGTTATTAAGTTTGTTCTTGTTCTACCGACAGTCATAAATAGGGCTTTCTAGTTTCATGTCATATCACTCCATCATTTTTTTTCTGACTTCCCCTAACATATTATCCCCTCATGCCTGGCTACAGAGTATCATACTGTTGGAACTTTTTCCCTTTTTTAATTTTACAGGATATTTCCCACATTCTGCCTAAATAGCATCCTCTTGCCTTTACCTTATCATAGTCCTGCACCTGGTGCTAAGTGCAAATCCCTTGTCCTAGTTCTTTGACCCAAGCAGAAGCATGGGTAAAGGCACTGTTAGAAAATATCTGTGTATAGCAGTCATTTGATTATTAATACCTACTTTCAATAAATATAAGTTTAGTTTTTTGTTTTATTACAAAACAAAAGAGATGGAAAAAGTGTGGGTTTTATTTTTTCCTAATTAATCAGCTGACTTAATAATACCAAGAAAATGCAAATGCCATGCAGGTGTTTTCATCAGCTGCACTAGCCTGAGAGTTTGTTGACGTCTTAAGCTCATACAATGCGGGAGAGTTCAGTTGAGATCATATTATTTATCATGTTCAGTCACTAGTTTTATGCTATGTCAGCGTACATGGATCTTTTCCTTTTTAGTAATTGTAAGCAAGGATCTGTCTCTGCCAGTTTTGCTCCCATTGCTCCGTGTGCTCCCACTAACACCTCAATTTGAGAATAGCCCCACTGACTTCTTTAAAGGATTTGCACAGTTTAATATGCGAGCAGAATCTGATCTAGATTGAGTTAGTAGCTCCTTAGTTAGTATCAACCAATACAAGAACTTTATCCCAACTATGCAGTTGCTCTGAAAAAATATATCACCCCCCCCAAAAAAAATCCTTGGCTCTTGCAGAACTACAGAGCAAATTCACAACTGGATTCAGCCTTTCCCAAAGTTTGGAAACACACAAATTGATTCTTGGATACAGGGACTGACTCCACCATTATACTGTATAAGCTTTTGCGAATTTCAGGGGATCTGGAGACTGGATTAACTTATGCCTCCAACGAACTATAAATGGCAATAAGACACTGCAATCTCTCCATCACGCAAATCCTTAAGTAAACCAATAAACATTGCATATAATCCAAATGACAATAAAAAGCCAGGCAAAGGGGACAAATGCTAGACATAACTGCAAATCTGAAGCTATCATTCAGAATGTGAGTGACAAGGTGAACAAAAGCTCCCTACTGCAGAGAAACAAATCCTGGGTTCTTAACAGTGAGAAAGCACATATTCCATGTGATTGTAATTCTGTGCCGTTAAGATGATTACATAAGCAATATTGAATATATACAGCATAGTGTCCTATAACTAACTGAGTCTTACTTGGTTCATCCCCTTCTTTAAACAGCCTTTGCTTGGATAGTCTTAAGAAAGGCTGGATGAAAAAAGGCATTTCACCTAGTGGCTGCAGGGAGTACTTATTCAGAAGGTAAGTTTTTAGAATAGTGACCATATTTTTATTCTGCATTCATACAGTGGTGGCCATTTACAAACTCACCGGGGGGACCAGCAGGAATTGGGAGAAGCTCTGTTCCCCACCCGGGGTTACTAGGAATAATGGCCACAAATTGTTAGAGAGCAGGTTCAGGCTGGACATCAGGAGGTACTACTTTACAGTTAGGGCTGCCAGGCTCTGGAATGGGCTCCCAAGTGAGGTGGTGCTCTCTCCTACCTTGGGGGCCTTCAAGAGGAACACATATTTGGCTGGGGTGATATGATCCCAGCACCCATTCCTGCCTGGGGCAGGTGGTAGGACCCGATGATCTGTTTAGGTCCCTTCTGATTCTAGACACTATGATGATACAAGACCAAACACTATGGTGTCCTGTCCATGGCTAGCACTGCTAGATACCAACACGATACAAATAAAGAATAACATCTCACAGCCCATATATGTTCTATGTAGTGTACTTCTTTCATAATCCAAATGCTTTTTATCCAAGTCTAGTGGAATAGTTAAAGGCAGAGGCTTTTCAAAATAACATAAATAATGGGTTACATACAGGGTGGGGGTGGATCTGAGCACAAAGCAGAGGAGATTTTACAGGGGTCCTGAAAAGCTCACCTTAATATTTCTGGGATGCTGAAGTGACTAGGTGTAGATTAGTTAGCCTACTGTTTGCTGTAAATCATGCTGGCTGCTAGCAGCCTCAGGTGGCTGTAACCAGAACTGGGAATCTGGGCAGTACAGCAGCACCACAGTCCAATCTCATCTCCTCTAAGCTAGTGGTACTCAACCTCTGACCTACAGGCCAGATCCTGCTTGCAGAGCTGTTGCTGGCTAGTGGAGCTCCCCATGAGAACTGAAATTTGGCAGCAGGGGAGCAGTTGCAACACTGGTTGCCACTCCCCTGCTACCAAATTTCCAGAACAGCGGAGAGCCCCATGGGCCACATGACATGGCCTTCAGTGTTAAATCACTGGTGTGAGGCCAGATTCAGAGCGCAGGGTCAGGGCAGCACATGGGATGACCACTGTGTGCTGACCCCATGTATGGGGTCCAGCCCACGGGGCCAAAAGGTGGAGCACCACTGTTGTGTGTCTTGACAACAGCATGGCCCCTCTGTTAAATCCCATTCATTAAATGGAGAGCAGTTTTGTCAATGAGTTCAATGGAAGCCACATGAGGCCTTTGAGAGTTAGCAGGCTGATCATCTTAATGGTATAAGTCCCAAAAAGGGGTATAAAAATATTTCAAGAGAATATTTTAGTATATCAGATCATAAGCTCTTATCAAATAGGGGAAACATTGTTTTAGTGCCCTGTTTTGCAAGATTGGACACACCAGAAACACATTTACCTATACAGTTCATCTAATACTGAAACAAAAAGCTCAGAAAGATCATATTAAATTTGGGGCTACTGGGCAATTCAGGCATGATCCCAGCTATGGCTGTCTGTACAAGTATATTCGTGCGTGAAGAAATATTTAGAGAGCACCTATTCTGAACATAGACAAGGATATTGGCAATAGCTGGTAGCTCAACAGTAAGCAAAACCCACAGGACGCATCCTGCAGCACGTAGCACAAAGTAAGCAACCCACAGACTGGCAACTGCTTGCTCAAACTTTTTGACAAATACATGAACAGGGCTGGTTCACAAAACACAAAGATGCCTAAAGAACCTTGGCTGCCTATGTTCACTGGATAACTTATTCATGCTATATAATTCAAGCAGCTCTAATACGGCGAACCTAATCAAATTACATTTCGATCTGCATGCTTACACGTTACAATTTTGCTGTCAAATTTCTAGTCTGCTGCAGAAAGTCCTGATTTCAAAAAACTCTTAAAAGTGTACATCTGATATTAGAAAGAGCGTTGATTTAATATGAGCCTCTTTATCCCAGAGACATGATAGGCATCTTGTCAAGTGGCAGTAACTATGGCAACTGTTCATTTTCTTTATTGAACAGCAAGAACAGATAGCATATTAGACAGAATGCCAAATTCTGCTCACAGGTAAGGCTGTAAAACCTCACACTATACAGTGGGTTACCAGGGGTATCTGAAAGCAAATTTGATCCAAAAAATAGATCCCCCCACTTTTGTGTTGTGTTCATTGTATTATGTTGTATAATAATGGCTGTTCCTATGTTTGCAATGTTTAGCTATTTTACCCAACTTTTCAATATTTTCTAATGTTAGCACAGTCTTTGGTTATGAAGATGAGACTTATATAAGAATCACTTATTCAGCATAAACCCTCAAAAAACCTCAAAAGCATACTTTTATGATTAAAATATTGCTTTCCCCCCCTCATTTACCTAATGTTGCTCAGAAAAAAAGATATGCACCTTTTTGGCTTCGGACAAAAAAGAAACAGAAAATGTATTTTCCGAGTTGTTCTCTGGTATGAGACAGTCACACATTTTGCAATAAGAGAGAAACAGAGAGAAGGAAGAAGATCAATTCCTTATAAGCCATGTTTTGATTTGCTGCAAAACAGCCACGCCAGTGCTGCACAAATATGGTCTCTATTCAGTTGATCTATCTATCTCTAGCTAAAATAGGCTGCTTCTTCATCCTACAGTATTATTTTATCTTAAAGTAGGGGGAAAAAAATAGAAAAACTGAAAAACCACCACACACTCATCTGTATCTCAACACCATTTCATATAAATATTCCCTAGTTGGTCAGGACAAAAATTTTAGAGAAACTCCATTCCTTGCCACTTGTCTCGAAAACACCACAAAAAACGAAACTTGGGATAAAAGAACAAATGTTGTCAACATTTAATACAAGGCCCACCTCAGATGTTTTCACTTAAATACCCCACAATTTGGCTTCAAATGCAACTGCCTTTCTCAGATTGTCACAGCTATTGCAAAAGCTTGGGAACAGGAGATGTACCACAGCTATTGTATCCTTTTCTTCTGACAGCCACTCTTTTTCCCTTCAATCCTCTATTGGCCACTTTGTAGTTCAATGCATTACTGTTTTAGTAGTATAGATTTTTCGTTTCTTGCTGTTTATAAAGCCCAGCGTTAATGGTTTTCAAACCAATTCTGTGCATTTACATTAGATAGAATTTATTACACAATTATTAGACACCAGATCCTCAATTATGGCAGTGGAACAGGGAGTGCAGGAAGGTACCCTAACATTGTTAAACAACTACATTTGTGCTGAGGCAAGTAAGAGCAACTAGTATGCACCTGTTATCAGTTTCAGCTAAAAACAGCCCAAGGAAAAATCACAGCCATGGAAGATGGCTAAAGTGCTCCATTTCTGTTCCCTATGTAAGTAGCTGCAAGAATGGACGCTACTTTAGCAGTTATATATATCAGCACAGGTTGCTCCTGAACAGATCTGTGGTGACTAGATCCATCAGGTTTTGCTAATGGGTCATTGCAAATGACAAGAATATGTGCTGGACATAAGCAGATCATGAATTTGGTTGCTCAACGTCCGGATTAGATCTGAATTATGAGCAGTTCATCTCTAGGCAGTGCATTACATTATTTTATCCAAACACATTTTAGCTCATCTTCTTTTTTTCACCCCTGGCAACATAAATAGGTTTTTATTTTTACAGCTTGAAGTAGATGACATCTGCAGAAATATAAATGAAGAATACTGCCAGGGTCTTGGCTACGGCCTTATATTACAGGAGCTAGTATGTTCAACAGTTACTCTAACAATGCTTATACTAACACCGCAGAATGACCAGCTAGCTTCTAGGCAGCAATCTGAAGCCAGAATAAGTGCATTTTGTCTGTCCCTGTCACAAGATGGAAAGACATCTATCAAAATGTAAACATCTATGTCAGCATTCTTGATATGCATTCAAGTTTTGCTGAGTGCATTGACAGGGTTTCAAACCTACCTCATCTCAGACTGGCATTCTTTTATTTACAAAGTGGCTTTCACAGAAACCTGCAGAAACAGGTATGCACATGTGAAAGTAAATTATGTCCATTTTATGTATAGAAAAAAAATGACTAATGCAGCATTTCAGGATAAAAGCAATGCACTGAGCTTGACAATTTGTGCACATGGAACATTACATGGATACACACACATATCTCTCTTGGGACATATATGTATATATGTATGTATGTATGTATACAGATATATATATGTATGTATGTATGTATGTTACTCACATCACTACTTAGTGCATGCTTTCCTGGATGTTTAGCTCTATTAAGTTTTGGGCTTTTGGAGCTCTGTTGTTTGCTCTATTTTCAGTTTCTCTGCAAATAATATCCTTTCTGTTAAGGCACTGCAGTTATTCCCTTTCCAAGAAACATTACACACTTGCTTAATTTTAAACCTGTGAATAATCCCATTAAAAACAGGACTATAAAAGACTTAAGACTGATATCCTGTACATGAAGGGCAAAAATGCACACAGTCGCCCCTTTTGGAATGAATTGTCAACATTAGGGCCTTGTTACGCATTAATTTTAGGCAACTCCTGGAGATGTTAATGACTGGATTGTCTATACATTAACACTTAAAACTAGTTTTAAGTACAGTTTAGGTGGCTTAAAGTTATGCCACTCCAGGGGAGGTTTCTCTTATCCATGTTACCTAACTTGTGCTCCATTAAGGTGTGGCCACTCCCCACAGGCAAATGACCTAAGTTGCAGTCCTCCAGTATCCCAGAATGCAGTGTCCCCTCCCCCACCCTCCTGTCCTGTGTGAACAAATTTTCCACACCCTAAACTCTATTGCCTGGGGGGCACCAAGTGTAACTCCCCCTCCTGCCCCTAGGAGTGTGATCTTCCCACCGCCAGGGGCACAGCCTCATGCAAACAACCTTCAGAGCACATGCTAACTAGCCAGGTTGCAGAGCATGGACAGGTCCAGAAGTGAGGACTATGGGGTGAGTGGGGAGCAAGGTAAGGAGCTGGACTGGGTCCCTATGAGCTGGCCTTTCCTTGCTGGGGCATGGGCATTAGCTCCCCCAAAAGTGCCTTCCTTCACTTCTCCCACCTCCCAGCCATCCCAGGAAGCACAACTAGTACCCCCCATACTCCAATCCCAAATCCCAATTTATTAAAACATGAGACCTTCTTTAATTAAGTTCTTTATTTCTTTTTAAATTCTTCTTTTTTAAAAGTCATCTTATTTTTGTCATTATTTTTACTTCTTTGTATTTTATCCTTCAGTGGCTGGCGTCCATCACTTCCCCAAGCCATTTCCTTTCTACCTTCCATTTTATTACCCACCCCATCCATTAATTCTCTGCCTCCAAATTTCATGTTCCCACTCCCTACCACCCATACCTCACATACCCCCACATCAAGCAGGGATCCTGTTTTAGCTCACCAGCTCAGTAATGACAAATCATGTTCCTAGTCAGAGCCCTGCTCAGAACAGTCAGAGAAGGTTTTGAGCATTTATAGTTGTGACTGCTCCAAACTCAAACTACCACTAACACCAATCAACATTTGGGCAACTCAAAGTCCAATGTGCAATAGGGCCCTTATCACACTCAAATCACAGCAGACTGGTTTGAATGAACTTCACAGAGAGTTTTAGAAGTTCAAAAATGCAAATAGTCAGCTTTACAGTTTCTAAAAATAAAATTAAGAAAGTGAGGAGGAAAATAAATTTTCTTTTAATTTTTCCCATTTTAAAAATACTACCACCATTTGAAAAAAATAATAGTTTCAAAGTTGATAACATTTTGAAAAATCTAGCAAAACATAATCAGTTTTTTCAAATTTAGAAATCCTATTAACAGTAGAGTAAAAATACATTTTTTTGCAGTTCAGAAACTGGATCTTCAAAGTGTTAGTCTTCCTTCTCTAAGTTACCAGTTCAAAATCAGAAACTGAAAATCATCAAAAAGGACATAAGATAGTTCATATTAAATAGAAGTTGTTGTCCAAGTCCATTTCTCAGTAGCTGTAAGCCAAACATCCTCATCTAAAATCCAATGAATTCATTAAAAAAAACCCTTCTGTCAATTTCTGTACGCTTCAGATCAAACCCGACTCCACTGGCATAGGCAGTTCATAGAAGCCTCACCTACAGTGTCAAGTAGCATCAAAGATTAAATGGGGTTTCATCTATGTCAGAGGTGATCTGTCCAGGATACAGTTAAAGTGAATTTGCAGAGGTAAGAAATTCAGTAAAATCTTACAATGCAGATAATTTGTCAATTTCATTTAAAACAATGGAATAAATAATAATAATATTAAAAAGACTTAAACTAGAAGTACATATTCCTTCCTCAGATTACTAAAACTGCATCTTAGATAAATGCATCTTGGAACATTCTGATAGAATTATAGAAAGTTCGAGTTGGCAGGGGCCTCAGGATGTCACGTCTAGTCCAACCCCCTGCTCAAAGCAGGACCACCCCCAACTAGATCATCCCAGCCAAAGGTCTGTCTAGCTGGGTTTTGAAAACCTCCAATGATGGAGCTTCTACCACCTCACTGGCTAACCTGTTCCCGTGTTTTACTACCCTCCTAGTGAGACAATTCTTCCTAATATCACCTAACCTAAACTTCCCTTGCTGCAACGTGAGCCCATTGCTCCTTGTCCTGTCATCTGCCACCGCTGAGAACAATCCAGCTCCATCTTCTTTTGAACCCCGCTTCAGGTAGTTGAAGGATGCTATTAAATCCCCTCTCAGTTTCCTTTTCTCTAAACTAAATAAGCCCAGTTCCCTCAGTCTTTCCACATAAGTGATGATGAGTAATAATACCCTAAGTAATCAGAGGGATAAAACACCTGTGGAGGAATCTACATACATTTATGATGACCTCCATATATCCTAAGGAAAGCACAAAGAATAGCTCTCCACACAAGACACCTCCAATATGCGTATCTATGATGAAATAAGCAGTAAGATGCAAATGTTACATAAGCACAACTTCTCTAAAGTTAAAATATAATCGTCTGCCCACTGGGCAAAAATAAAGAAGCTCTATGCCACCGTACATAAAGAATTCTTTCTTACTGTTAGGCGAGCACACTTGAAATAAGAGAAGACTTTAAGTTAGCTCAGTTTTTATCCCAGGTTAAATCCCCAACAGCAGAGAGTATTCAGGAAGTTTAGAATAAATTTCTCCCTTTTCCATACCCAAACACATGGAGAAAAGTCTACAGTTTCTTTGTTGTTGTTTGTTCCAGGCAGCAGCTGAATAGAAGTCATAGGTCAGTGAGATGCAGCTATATACAGTACAGAAAAACCACCCTTGCCTTTCCCATAATCTCAGCCACAAGCCTGAAAACTTGGTATCTGCTCTAACAACATTTCTGTACCAGTTTAAAGAGTTGCAGGATGCTTTTCTCTGCAGGGGGAAAAAAGAAATGTTCTTACTTGAGATATGCTTGCGGGATTTTTATTGATTGCACTTTACTGCCACATATGTTCAGTTCTGCTAGCTTCGGTGATGGATATGAGGAGAGCCTCTCTCATATCTGAGAGGGGAAATTAAGTCACGTATTTGATACAGGTTTTGCACCTAACCTTATCATTTCTATACTTTTCCATCACAAATCCAAACTACTTACATTTACGCCAGCTGTTAGATGTCCTCAAAATAACCAAGTTCATTTCAGTGTCCTTCCCTTCCTCCATTATGTGACAGATGTGATGGTTCTGGTGCCTTTCATATCCTTTCAGCAGTACAGTAGCAATGCTTCTTACTGGATTTTTTTTTTACTCAATCAACAGGGTATGAAGATGAATTATAAATAAAAGAAAAATTACAACTTGCTTCAGAAGTACCGTAATGAAAATAAATCATATGTTGACTAGTCGTTTGTTACTGGCTACTTTTACGAAAGAAATAAAAAGCCAAATGTGCAGCAGGTGTAAAAATCAAGGAGCGATCAGGCCAAATACCTCACTGGCGTAAGTGCACTGAAGCAAACTGAGCTACTGGAACGTGCTGCCGAGAAGATAAGGGAACAGAGGAGAGTACGAGGGCAGCACTGTGCCACATCTGTCAGTCTTGGGCTGCTCCAAGGTCTGGTATGACTCCCACAGTTATCCTGGAGCCTTTATCAGTTAAGCAGCATGCCCTATGAGCTAGCAAAATTGGTCATAAACTCTGTGAGTTCCTAATGGGCCCCTGCTTCCATCATCCCCAAACCTGGGAATTTAGAGACCATTTACAATGCTTTAGCTCCTTTAACTAATGCAAAGGATTTGGGATGGGTGTGAATTTCTCATCCAATGTGTTTGAACTTGAAAATACACCATGGACAGAATACTTCTTTCTCATTAGTGTGTTTGTTCGGCACAATGCAAAGGAGCTCCAATTGGAGATTTTGAATACTTCCAAAATGGAAAAACACTACAGGCAGTTCTCACACTTACAGCAATGTTATGCTCCTGGAAAAGGCACTGTAAGTCGAATCTGATTTTCCCATAGAAACAATGTTATAATAGGAGGTTACATTCCTGACCAAGGGCCTGAAGCCCAACTTTTTATAGAAATGACCATAAACACCATATTTAAAATCAACTATAAATGATATACACTGTACAGTACAAAGCTTTCTAATGTGTGCTGTATATAAATTGATTAAGCAGGGTGATACAGTAACTAATCACACAACATTTTATTTAATCAGAAGGTGAAGGAACACCTTCATCAGGGTCCTGGTATTCAGAAGGGCTTCTTTGGGGAGCTTTTTGGGGAGACTTAGGGTCACTTGACGGCTTTTTGAGAAACGGATACAGGGATGTTTGTTTTGCTGCCCTTTTTTTCTCACTGTAAATTTCCTTGTAATCCCTTAAGTGCAAGGATCCAGCGCCGTAAGTAATAGCATGGGTGTAAACGGCAGAGCACCACAAGTCCGAATCGCCATAAGTCGAAACACCATAAGTCGAGGACTGCCTGTACTGCTAAATGCATCATGGTGGACCTGGGCACAGATGACCCAACCATTTATTGATCTTCCCTCCCACTTAGGTATAAACAAGGCTTGGGACCTGCTGTCAGCACTGGCCCATGCTGGAGGAGCGGGTCCCGGAGTAGTGCAAGGGTTGGAAGGATAGGCACATATCCTTCTGTAGATCAACAGGAGTTAGTTGCTGAATTGTGACTGAAGACAGCTAGTATTAGAAAGCTGGTCCATGACTGCTAGACTTTATAATAAAGCAAAACCTAAATTAAAAATCACAATTAAATTGCATATAAAGCATAGGTAGGGTTATGTTCAATTATCAGACACAAGTAGCCCCACAGAATGTTATCTGTATCAAAACCAAAAACACTACAAACAGCCACGGCCAGAGTTGTGAAACCACAATGTCTTAGACACTGTACATCTAAGAAAGGACTTCTTAGAATTTGTAAATTCCATATGTTCTCAAGAATGCATCATGACCAACATTCAGGCTGGAAGCAAATCAAGTAATATTCAAAGTCAACAATGAACTTTTATATACTTTGGCCACACACACACACACACACACACACACACACACACACACACACACACACACACACACATATACTTTGGCCACACACACACACACACACACACACACACACACACACACACATTTATGGTACAGGTAATGAGAACATACCAGAATAAATTACTGTTCATACTGTCAAGATTAAAAAAAGATGGTTAGTGTCTTGATTTTTAGAAGTTAAAAGCCTCTGAAAACCTTGGGCCGTGTGTGTGTGTGTGTGTGTGTGTGTGTAATTTTTCCCATTTTAAAAATACTATCACCATTTGAAAAAAAATAAGAATAGTTTCAAAGTCGATAACATTTTGAAAAATCTAGTAAAACATAATCAGTTTTTTCAAATTTAGAAATGCTATTAACAGTAGAGTAAAATAGATTTTTTTGCAGTTCAGAAACTGGATCTTCAAAGTGTTAGTCTTCCTTCTCTAAGTTACCAGTTCAAATATATACATACATACACACACACACACACACACACACATAGAGGGAGATCAAGAGATCTATTTATATCTATATCTAGATATATAGATAGATGTAAACACATATATAGATACATAGATATACATACATATATAGATATATCTATCTATCTATAGAGATAGATATCTATGGATATAAAGATATATCTATATCTAGATATAAATAGATCTATTTATATACATATAGATATATATCTATAGATGCGTGTGTGTGTAATAGGAAACCCAAAAATCACAAAATTCTGAGCATATGCAGTGGGAGAACTCATCATATCCTCAACAGAATGGAAATACTCAAAGCTAATATTCAAGGCAGCTCAAAAGCCAAGAACACAACACAAATGTCTGTTCAGACTGCAATTTAATTGTCCCTAGACTTTCTGTGCAGGGTATCTTCTTTCACAGCTAGCGCTCTCTCTGTCTGTCTAAAGAGACACTTCACCTCTCTTCTCTTCCACCTCTCCATGAGCTGCACCTACCACACAGGGTTAGAAAGGGTTCTCTAGGATTTGCTAATAACTGTCATGCTGTCCTATTTCCTATGCACCTGAACTTAGAATCTGGTTAATGCTGCTGCTATATGCAATATTGTTATTCTGACTACACCGCTAGTAATAATAAAGGGGCCATTAATCCTAAGAGTTCAAAAATTAAATTGTAATACCTCTCAATGCAATTTTTTCAAAAAATAAACTGAGGAGAGCTCCCAGTTTTCATGTAATTCTATATTGGCATTACTCTAGTGACTTCAATGGAATTAAGCTCAGAACTGCAGTCTTACTTTCTGTTCTTGCCACTTTTACTCCGCTGAGTAGTCCTATTAACACAAATCAAAAGCACATGTAAGGCTATCTTTCAGTTTTACCACTTGAGAATAGTATAGAGTTAGTTCTACCAAGGTGACATTCGCTCTGCATGAGAAAAGGAGATTAATTATAAATATATAGAAGAAAAGAGCCAAAAGTCTTTGTCTCTTCATTGATATTACAATTTATGAATTTGACAAATTCTCCCTGAGAGAATGTAAGACTGATAAATTAGTCAGAGAGATAACTTGGCACTACCAAGAGTTTATTAGGCCAAAGAACAGTAGCAGAACTAGTACAGGGCTCTGACAATTTATGCAAGATATACAGCATACTCTTCTTTCAAAGTTCCTAGAAGAGAGGAAAAACACAGACAATGACAAAGGAAGGAAATCAAACAGTGTAATAAGGTGCGATAGTAATATTAATATAGCTACTGGATTTAAAGGAAAATTAAAAACGTATACATAGCAATATCTCCTTTAAAAAGCCAAAAGCTTTTTACAGTTTGTTTTTATTTAAATATAGTCAACACTAAATTATTTTTGTTCACAGGTCTGAAACTTGTCCTATAGGAAGCTCCTTCAGATTCTTTTGGATAAGCAAAGAATCCGTGTATAGTAAAATACGGATATTTGCATTACTTCTCCACATAATAAACATAGTATAGTATAATACATGAATGAATGAGTTATAAAATGAGTGTGAACATCCTTCCTGAAAGCAATTTCCCTCAAATATCAAGTAAAACCACTTTAATACAAGTGAGAGTGGGCATTTCTATGAGAAAGAAGTAAGCAGGGGAGCATGCAATTATGTAAATACATGCAATCAAAATTAGTTGCCTTTAGATACCAAGAGGCCCAATCCCAAAAGGCTGAAATCAAAGGAAATAATACCATGGTTTCCAATGGAAGCTGGATTGTGCCTATGGTTTTAGAAATTCCCCTGTTATTTATTGTTTCATTACTGGCACAGACAGTTTTTTTTAGACCAGGCAACACTGGAAAAGTACAGATGTTAGTTTAGGGCCAGAGTCACATACACAATTGAAATCAGGTCTTTACTAAAAGCTTTAGAAAGGGTGGGAAAAGTTGCTATTAGTAGAAATCATTATTAAAAGTATGAGGGAGGAGGTATGTTGTCAAATCCAAAAAAAAGACTTTTATTTTAAAGGGGAGTTTAGGACAGAAACAGCATGCCTGGAGAATCTTTGTCACAGGAACTTTAAAATGCAGGTTAGACATACATTCACCTGGGAAGTTTTAGACAAGCATGATACTGCCTTGAGCAAAGAGTTACCCTAGATGACCTCCTGGGCTATGGGCAGAAGTTACGTGTAAACCGGTTCAAGTGATCAGAAACTGGTTTAAACATGTAACAGAACAGAAGTTCAGTGCACATAACCCAGTTTCGAAATGGCAGAAACTGATTTAAGAAAAACCTGGTTGAACGTAGTAACAGACTTAACTGATTGAGGTCAAACTGGTTTATAGAACTTCTGTCCCAGACCCCTTCCCGGTTTCAGTTAAATCAGAGTCCCCCAGCATCCCAGCATGCTTTTCAGCCCTGGGCTGGGCTGGGCTGTCTGCTCCAGAAAGCAGGGCTGGGCCCGCCCCTCTGCTCTCTAGCTGGAGCAGTGAGGGCTGGCTGACAATGGGGTGGGGGTGGGAAACCTGGCTGGGGACCGCAGCCGGGTTTGCTGGGGGTGGGTGGCAGCCCCTGCCGGCCTTTCCCACCTCGAGTGGAGGGGGCAGAGGCGTGGGGTAGGAAGGGGTAGGGCAGCAGCTTGAGAGGGACGGCACCCCCTAGGCAAACCCCTGCTGGGGTCTGGTGTCTGGGAGGGGCTTTAATCCCCCCTTCCCCAGCTCAGTGCGCTGCCTCTAGGCCCTGCAGGACCAGACTGAGAGGTGGAAGGTGTTGGCAAAGACCTGACACAATAATCACACGTATGTGCTAGAGATGGAGCTAAGGGAACAGGAGAGGGACTGCTTGGCTGGATTTGACCAAAGACAGCAGAGAGCTGCAAGCATTTGATAAGGGCAGGTGGTGGGTGTGATTCCCCTCAGCTGCACCATGGGGGAGGGGAAAAGGCTGGGGAACTGAGCTGGTTCCCTGCCACCTGTGGGCACAGAGCCAAGCCCTGCAGGACCAGACTGAGAGGTGGGAGGTGTTGGCAAATACCTGGCACAATCGTCACACGTACGTGCTGGAGATGAAGCTAAGGGAACAGGAGAGTGTCCCGGACTGCTTGGGCTGGTGTGACCAAAGGAAGCAGAGAACTACATTTACATTATAAGGCAGAACCTGTAAAAGGTGGGAGACTAGAATTCGTAAGCAAGGACTCTCTGAACACTTGGCTGTAAGGAAACACTCAGGATTACATAAGATTTATGCAAGACTTTGTCATGTCTTTTTGGTTTATTAGATTCCATATTAAGTTAGACTAAGCTGTGTGTGCTCCCCACTGTGTTTTCCTGGGCTGTATCTTAGCTTAGGCAAAGGGTTTTGGTTGTTCTTTGTTGTGGGCTTGAGGTTGCAAAGTGCTGTGTTCAATACATGCTCGCTTCAGAGGAAGGACTATTCTTGTTCAAGCTTTTATGAATTCAATGCCACTACCTTTTGCCCCACCCCGTCTTCTCAGTCTGGCAGCAGCTGTCCCCACTCCCTGGGCTGGAATCCTGTGTGGGCCATGGAGGGGATTTAAATCCCCCACCCTCCAGCAGGCTAGCTCCAGGCTGGTGCCTGGTCACATCCCCTTTGCTCCAGCGGAGAGGGGTAAGAGCCTGGGAGAGCTTCTGTCTTCCCTTTCCTTTGGCAGTGCTCGAGTACCCGCCGGCTTCTGGCTTGAGCCATTGCAGGCATGTGGCTGCATTTCCTGAATCAAAAGTGAATGTCCGTCCATTTGCTAATCAGTTCAATCTGCACAACTTAGACTAACCTGCAAAGTCAGAATTGATTCAGCCTTGGGCTTTTTAGCTGTCTGTACCTAGCCCTGAGGGCTGTTTCTGCCTTGTATTTCTAAGAGTCT
This sequence comes from Crocodylus porosus, assembly GCF_001723895.1. Lineage (NCBI taxonomy): Eukaryota > Metazoa > Chordata > Crocodylia > Crocodylidae > Crocodylus > Crocodylus porosus. The sequence continues at coordinate 2,449,722 of NW_017728917.1, forward strand.
ATGTTAAAGTCTAAAGCTTTCTAGCTGCCTAGGTGGAACACCAGACTGGAGGACCATCTGTAAAAACTACAGATGAGATTTCAAAACTGCCAAAGAGAGTATGGGACACAACTTGAACTAAAAGTCAATAGGACATGTGTTTCTAACTCCCAAATGTCAGTTTGGAAATCCCACCTGAAAGGAATTTCCCTCAAATATCAAGTAAAATTACCCTAATACAAATGAGAGCGGGCATTGCTATGATACTTACATAGCAGTAACAGATGCCTCTATAACTTATTTATGAGGGCTTGTAAATTAAAGCATTTTATCAGTTCAGAAATGGTTAGACCATTATGGCTTAACTCCTGGGCAGAAAGGGAATAAGCTTAACTATTATATAGCCCATTCGAAGTGGTATTACTGTATGTACCCTAGAGGTTGCATCAGCATAACACTTTTGAATAAAAAAGAAAGGGAAAAAACACACCCTCTAACCACAGTCAGTTCAAAATTTGTGTGTAAAAGAGACCCTAAACAAGATATTTTAAAGTGCCCTCTCTTGCACTGTGCAGTATTAACTATGAATCACCTTTCTCTGCCTCAGCAAAAGGAGCTGGGCTGTGACTTTCAGAATACACAGTACTATAGAAATAATTTTTGGAATAAATACTTAAACAAACACATTTCAACTTCCAGCTGAAATCTGCAGAAGTACTGGAGCACCATCAGCGAAATTATGCAGGAAGGGACCTGTTTGCACCTCTTGATCAATTTATGCACATTAGAGATGCTTAAACGGGTCAAATATATAGAGAACTTGAAACTTATTAGCTTGTACTTGAGAAAAAGCTCAAGAAAAAATGTATGAGGAGATCATAAGAGGGATAAAAATTATCTTTGAATTCTGAAAAAAGGAAAATTAAACATGCGTCCATGGAGGTCCATGGTGTGGCACATAACTGCAAAGCTGAGCGCTATCTTTATTGAATTATACTATACAGCGATATGAAAAAAGTTAACATTTCTGGGAAAAATAAATAATATTGAAAAAGATTTTAAACTTAATATAAGTGGCATTGTTGTCTGTTACCAACACATTTAAGCTACTCCATCAAATTATTTATTGATCTCTTTTTCAGTTGTTTATGCCACTGTGTTAAAATAGGAAACAAAACTTGTCCTTCCAAATTCCCCTTCCTTAAAACATGATGCCACAGGATTTAGGAACCACATCGTTTAGGACTGTGTGATATTATTCAGGAAAAAACCCGGTAATGAAAGGATGTGTAGAATCTAGGAAGTAAAAAAGAATTTTTTCTTTGAAAAGGGCAAAGAATGGATTTCAATGGATTAAAAATTGTAACAAAGGCAATAGTGAACTTGCCATATCTCTCAAGGTTTATACTGTGCGGTGATTCGAGCTTGAGAACACAGATGAATGTGAGTATAAGAAAGAGAATATTCACACAAAAATAGAAAGATATTATGGTTATTGGCTCCATATACATACCTAGAAACACATATTCTGTACGTAGCTTTTGCTTGTACTTGGAGTGCATCAGTTCTTTTCTTCCTACTGTTCACTATGCAGAGATTTGCAGGATCAAGGGCGAAACCAATAGCTACATACTTCAGCACATAACAGAAAAAGCTGCATATGCCATGACAATACTGTACTTATCTGCATACCATATGCCTGCAAACAAGACAATGCACTGTGTTTTTGGAAGGCAGAACAAAGAAAAAAAGATTTTTCCTTTTAACCAAGCTGTTCAAAGTCAATCTCCTCATTTAAGACATGCACCCCAATTTCTGACCGCAAATTCGCAGGGAAACAGTGAGTGTGATATGTGAATAAATACGGTATTTGGTCCGGAGGAGGAAATGAAGCAGTGACGGAAAGGAGCAAGAACAGAGTGAGCAGAGGTACTGAAGATTCACAAAAGCTCTTGTAAGGTAGAAAGAACAGAGCAGATTAATCCTCCCCACCATACATGTAACCCACACTCATCACCATGAAAATCTGATGCCTAGTAAAATAGGGTTTTTTTCTCAAGATCACTACTGAGTTGCATTAAAGGGGGTGAGCAGGTGATTAGGAAGGTACGTAGCTGTTTTTTCTTGAGCAGAGGTACCCCCTTCCAACACATCTCTCCTGGAACTGCATTCACCTGTCCTTACCTCCTACCTTGTTCTGAACTGGCTGCCACCGTTACTGGTTACCAGACTCTCCAAGGCAGTTCTAATAACAATCAGCGTCACAGATGCACATCAACTCCTCATGCATCTGCTCTACATCACACAGACACTGGTGTACAAAGAGTAATGTGTTAAAGAGGCAGTTTTAACTTAAGGCCTTTTTGTAGTTTTTAAATATAGAGCAAATACATTCAAGCATTCTGCCTGAGTAGATTCCCATTTCTCTTGGTCCTTTGGATGACTGCATGTTCTCTGTGTCACAGAAATGCACATTTGGCTCTGAAGTATGGCATAAAGGGAGAGCAACACACCACTGATTTCCACATGATTTGCGCTGTTCTTCTGGGGGAGTTGGATATATTTGTCCCCTGGCATATGGTGCAACACATGTGATGATGGAAGCACATAATTTCCACAGGATAAGGAAGCATCATATTGATACACCAGCCCAGACTTTAGAGGCTCTGGATTCAGATTCACATGTAGTAGATCAAGATCATTTCTATTTCAACCTTCTGCCAAAAGCACGTAACATTTTTCTTTAATGTTTCAACAGAGTTCCTTTTTGCCACCTGCTCTGCATAAGTTAGTCCAGTGAAACCATTTGGTAATGTGTGTGGGGTGTGAAAGAACCAGCAATGAAAATAGACTCCCTATATGTTTCCCATTTATTTCTTAGCCCTTCTTTCACTGTGTGAAGCAACTGCAAATAGCAGTTGAAGTATCAGCTAGGGAGCATCAGAAAAATGTCAGGTTTAGCAATAGAATGTCGTTAAAAACAAGATTTAAAACCAAAGTACTGCACATGGATGCTATTAGTTTCTAACCTGGATACTATATCTGACAAGGTGTTGAACGAGCGCAGCTTCCCTGAAAGTAGAAGTGGATGGCACTCAGCATTTTTGGAAGACTGAGATTTTGGTATGGATAAGGGCTGAAAAAAATCTATTAGTATTGGCTCAAATAAGAAAGTGAATTTTTTCGTAAGTTCAATTGTTTCATGTTTTATATGATTCTTTATGCTCAAGACCCTTGTAATTGCTTTCAAGCTCACATGGAGTGAACTTTAAGATAAACAGTAGGAGAGATTGTCAATCAGCAAGCAGGAGTATTTGCACTAGGCAGAACCCTATTGTTAAGGATTATTATCATCCAGGTCAAGGAAGGAGACAACCAGGTGATTCATAATCAGTCAAAACCCATCAATACACCTGTAGGAGCCAAACCTTAAATAAACAATGCTCAAGTGCACCATTAATAATCACTCTCCCAACAAATTGTGCTTATACGGTATTTTTCAAATATTTCCATTTAACAAATACAACTGAAAAAATCTCGAACTGACTAGAAATTTTGTATACATAAAAACGCCTTAAACCTATCCACAACCAGTTGAATAGTTAATCACTACAAAGTATTTATGTGACAATAATATTCAAAATTAATAAATTTGAGATTTAGACACAGAAATGTGTCTGTCCTTTTGTTATCGATATATGTTGTAGCCATGTTGGTCTAAGAATTATAGAAAGACTAAACTCTTTGTGTGTGGGAGGGGGGTGGAGAGGCTTAGCTTTCAGGATGTTGAAGCCTGAAAGCTGATCTCCCTGCTCCAGCCTTTTGTTTTGAGCCAAATTTGTATGCTCACAGAGCAGCCCCAACACAAGAGAAATTCCTTGCCCAAGAGAGCCTTCCATCACCCATCCTCCTGTGAAATATGAAACATCATAACAAGAAGAAAGCATAATTCAACATCCTGCTTGCCATCAGACAGCTTCGAGATAAATAGACTGCTCTAACTTCTATTTGAGCCTAATTTGCACAAAATGAACTTTTCCAACTAGGAGATCCTCTACCACCCCTCAGCTCTCCTGTGAAATATGAATTTTCATTTCCACCTGGGAGAAATTTTACAATCTTTCACCTATGCCTGAGAAAGGGTGCGTGTGCCTAAAAGCTTGCAAATAAAGAATTTTTTTTGCAACTATCTAGTTGGTCTAATAAAAGATATTACCTCTGCCAAGAGTTCTGATTTCTTTGGCCTACAACCTGCATCCCTAATAAGTTCCTTTGTTTTACAGCTTGAGAAAAGAGGGCAGAAGAAAGGGGTCTGTCATACTTGAAAGCAAAGTTGACATTTCCATACTTGATGCGTCACCACAGTTTACTTACCTTCACTCCCATCTAAGACTTAAAATAATGGCATAGATCTATGTTAAAGGTTTCGTTTTCCAGTCCATCGGTTCTAAAATATGAACACAGAGTGGAGATGACTGTCATACCCTGTTACTTATCCATTTTGACTGCCCACTTCTACAGCTCACCTGACGCTGAAAGGAAAATCTGTCAAGAGAGGAGGTTAAAAGCTGAGCGCTGCTTTTCAGATGAAACTAAATAGTTTTCAAGGGAAAATGAGGTAAAATTGTCTATCCTGTACCAAACAGTTTGAGACATAATGAGTTAAGGAACCTAGAGACTGCTTTCACTCAACCATTTGGGGCCTGCTTCTTAGAAGTGTTTTAGTGCCCTCAAAAGATGTCCCTGTTGGGCAATTTGGCTAGGAACTGAGGCTGTGTATCAGACCTAGAAGGAGGAAAGGCAAAGCGGAAAACTGTTTTTGTATCTAGTAGGCATCTCATCTGTTATTGGACTCCTTAAGGACAGGATATGTATTGGATTAATTTGGCTGTGTAGCCAGCAGTACACCTGCTTTGTTTTTGGCTTCCATAATTTGAAATAATTATGCAAGTACATATACACTCTAAGAAAGTTCTGACCATGTTACACAACAATGTCTACCAGCATGCGGTTACACACATACACCACCAATGATTAAAATACTTAGCAATCACTCCAGAAATCTCTCTGCATACAGATTTATTATTCAGCAAAAAATGACTTGTAAAGCAAAAGAAAATCTGCTTGAAGAAGAACACCACACCGCACCTACAACATATGAGAAACCTTGCTTTGGATTAAGGCTGTGCTACTGTAACTCTTATACAACTATAAGTGTTTAACAGCCTCATTGGTGCTAACTGGCCTGCTTTGCATGACAGCTAACTCCCCCAGCTTTTAGCCAAGCTAGAGAAACAAAGCTGCCCTTGTAGACAGATGCACGGATTGGCATTTTCATATTAATTCAGTATTAATGCAGGCCTACTTTTGGCCCAAACCAAAGCAGAAAAGAAACCAAAGACGGAAGCCAAAATACATCTAAACAAAGAGCAGGGAGCTTCTAGAAGGTTTCAGTTGTGGTACCTGGTTCACAAGAAGGATTTAGTTCCTTTTTTGTTAACCCCTTTTTAACTGACGGCTGCAACACCTACCTCAGCTAAAAGGCTGCTAGTATTTAAATCTACAGGCTGGTGCAACAACATCAAAGACAACAGAGAGACTGCTTTACGTAGAATCATAGAAAATGAGGGTTGGAAGGGACCTCAGGTCACCTCTAGTCCACCCCCCCTGCTCAAAGGAGGACCATCCCCCACTAGATCATCCCAGCCAAAGCTTTGTCGAGCCGGGTTTTGAAAACCCCCAAGGATGGAGCTTCCACCACCTCTCTGGGTAACCTGTCCCAGTGTTTTACTACCTTCGTAGCAGGAAAATTCTTCCTTGTCTCTAACCTAAACTTCCCTTGCTGCTACTTGAGACCGTTGTTCCTTGTTCTGGCAGGTTGAAGAGGTTGAACACCTAGCCCTCCAAATGTCTTAATTCCTGGAAAACAATCATAAGAGACACTGAAAAAAGAGAGTCAAATGATCGAAAATGACTATTTGCATTGTTTTCACAAGTACCCCAGTAAAGGAACTTTATATGATGGAGAACTACAGGTACAGCTATGCTACTAAAATAAATTAATTAAAAACTAGGGCACAATGTATTGCTGATAAGGAGTAAAATACTTGCTTATCTAAAACCATAGAAACTAAATTCTTTGTGATAAAAGTACTTGTCCAAAATTTACCAAGTGCATGCACAATAGGCTGTACTAGCATTCCTGTAACAATTTATCAAGGCAAATTAAGAAAATCTGTGACATTGGAAAGAGGAAACACAGTTCACCCAACCCTGATCCTATGTATAGGTTAAGAATAAGGAACTAACTCTACTACTAGGAGGTTCTTGCTTTGAGAAGAACTAGCACTTCTCCATTACCCATCAACTTATTACCATAATGCAAAAGACTGTTTGCACCCAATGTTTCTTTCCTGATTATCAATGAAGTATGAGAGAAAGAACCATATAGGTGGTCAGACATACCAGCCCCAAACAATCACTACCTGGGTCTAGAAGAAGTAAGCCACTTCATTTTGTTTTCCCACATTTGTCACCTCCAAAGATAAAGGATGAGAGGGAACTCTAGCCATTACGGGACCAGCCCAAAAGTCAGGGCTATTGTGGAAAGAGAAAGGAAAAGACAAACCAACTGCAATGGTCACACAGGCAGCTGCAACAGAGAAGGGAAATGGATCCAGTTCTTTCAAGCCTCAGCTTTTACCCCCCCACTTTGAACTGAACCGATGTTGAAAAACAGTCTAGGGGGAAATGACACAAGAGAGATGCTGCTACAACACAAAAATGGTTCTGCTTTTTTAAAATAAAAGTACTACATAGTTGACAATAATAATTATTACTTCCCCACCTCATTCATGTCATGGACAATTTGAACTTCCCTACCTTAACTATCGTGTTGAGTTTTTCAAGCATTGCATTTTCATCCATTTTAAAAGCAAGGAGATCTTATTTGTCATTCACCAGAAACAATTTAAAAGGCTTGTAAATACACGTTTCCATAGATTATGTAGTGGAAATTGGCCAAATCAAGTAACACGTTAACTACGGTGCTCAAACAGATCTGCTACTAAGTAAAAATCATATCCATTCTGAGAAATATTGAAATTTTCCCCCACTGATAGCATTGTGTTTCCTTTTAATAGAGCATCTGAAGGAATACAGATTTTTTTTTCTGGAAGAATGGACCACAAGGTTACAGCATCCAGACAGATAATCGCCCTAACTAAAACAAAAATGCAAGCTATAAAGGGATCTCAGCAACTGTGCAGCTGACATTTCCAAATTGGCTGAAGGGACATGAACATCCACTGATTTTAAACAGGAATCAGGTGTCCACAGGGCTTTGAAAATTCTGCTTTACACGTTCATAGAAGAATGAATCAATTAATGTCTATCATGCACTTAAGAGGAAAACTCATTGGTGACTATTTTTCAAAATAACTGTAAAGGTGGGGATTTTTAAAAAAGCAATTTCTTTCTAGATTTGCAATGTCTACCAACTCACCTTCTACGTTCCTAATGTTCCTCCCTGGACAACTGGATCTCCCCAGGGTTGCTCTGTACCTGTCAACATCCCTTTCATTTGATTAGCAGCATCTCATGCGCTCCTTCTCCCCTCCAGACACAGCCCCCTTCCCCCAAAGTTAGCAACTACTGACCTCATGGGCTATGTTCTTTTAACTGCTTTTTGCTTTTCTGGCATTCATATATAGCTTCATAGTTAAAAAAAGACCTTTTCTGCTTTAGCTCTTTCAGGTCATTATCTGAATGGGTTCAGATGGAATAAAAACAGGTGTGAAGAGTCAATGAAATTTCAAATGGAATTAAAACTTATTTTCAATTCAGCTATGCCAGCTTACATTAATATCTTGGCCCCTATCTCTGATTTTTCCTTAAGACACTGACACAAAATTCAAGCAACGTTCTTGTTATCCATCTTTAGCTTTGATGATATAAATTCTCATATATTCTGGTTCAGAAGACCAGCCCCACTAAAAATTGCACTAAAAGCCTAAAAGTATTTTTCTTCAGATCCAAATATGTGGTAATTTCATAATAAGGAAAATGCTTTTTGATTCTGGACAAAGTCACAAAGCAGTGGTCAAAAGACAAAAAACACAACACAAACACCCACGCAAAATTTCAGTAATAAAAAGGGTTTATTAACAGCATTTCTTTTCACCAAAAAAAAAAAAAAAAGTCAAATGCAAGACTTGTTTGATAGGACTCCACCAATGTGAGATTAATTCTCATGCTCACAAAGTTAGTAATGCTTCACAAAAAACAACCCTCAAAACTGTTCACAGACGCTTGTTCCAAAGTAACCACTAGGAACAGCTACAGCGCAAAAGATATTCAAACTGTTTAGAAGAACACCTACTTATTTTAGTGTAAAGATAAGTAACCTCATGTATGTTCTATATTACTTTTATGCTCCCAGCCAACCTAGGTGAGGTTGCTAAAAATGATTCAGAAAGCATCTTGTCAGCTGCAAAACCTAATTGCTGCAATTAACTTTTGATGAATTTTGTTCATGTTCAATTTATAGTGAACGGACCCGGTTTTTAGGAGGTTTAAGCTGATGCATCTCTATTGATAACAACATAAATACCATGTTGCTCTTAGACTTAGCAATACAAATTTACAACACCTGAAATTTTGGCCCAACATTTTCCTTTTTATAGTTTTTCTTTATAATGAAAACAGCTGATAATGAAAATGTGAACAACTTGTAGGGTAGTTCCTTGTTCGGATACATGTCCCTATTTGATGTCATTTAACAAAAATGTAATAAAAAAACTAGATGTTTTTCTTACCTTTTTGGAAAGCAGGCAAAAGCTATACTGTAGGTGGAATAGTGTACCAAGTAACAGATTTTTGAACACTCTTTCTTACTGGCGGTATGCAGTCTACAGGAAAAGTAAATATATTGATATGTACAATACATATGCTCACAACAGATTCTTTTGCTTTGCCCTTTCATCAAGACCATGCTATTTTTATTTGACAGATGAGCTGGGATTAGAACACTTGATGTCATAATATGGCAGTATATGACATTCGCTGTGGATCAGAAATAAACCAGAAAGATGAAATAGGCAGGATCATGTCAGTAATGTTAGGAGTCAACACAAATGAAGAAACAAAAACAGAACAGCACAGCATGGTAGCATTTGCACAGCAGTGTCTGTACATCTCTCAAACACAGGATGTTCTCCTTTCGTACAGACCATTCATAGCTTGCTGATGGGAATTCAGAGGGTCAATGTAAGTTCTTAACACAAAAGGAATGAAGAGCGAAAGATTTTTTTTGTCTTATTATCCTGTCACTGAGAGACAGAGAGGCCCATCAGAATGGGGCTTTCACTTTTGCTTTGCTTTATACAGCAGTTACGTATCTTGACAACGCATAGCAAAGAGGCACTTCAAAAACGAAAAAAACCCAACACATCAAGTTTTGGTTCAGGTACAAAAGACACCCATTACATTTCACTACCAAGCTGCATCGACTGCCAAGGGGTTTTGATTTTTCTAACGTCAAAGTAAAGGCAAAGAAGTCACCTTGGACAGATCTCCAGATATGCTGAGCACTTAAGGCCCTCCTGACTTTACACAGGAGTGCTAGTTTGCTCATCACTTCTGAAAATCAGAAGTTCTGCCAGCAGTAGAGGATCATACCTTTTTGCCACGTCCCAACATAACACAATACCTCAGCTAAAAATAAATAGGTAAGGAAAACCTATCTAACTCGACAAGCTATTCCTTATCATAATCAGCGACCCTGGTTTTCTCCGATCTAAAGAAATCCCCAATTTTCAGATGAAAAAAAGTTACCCGAAATCCACATTTTTCCATGATTAAAATGAAACACCACTATATAGTTATATAGTGGTGCTTCATTTTAAATTACAGAAAAATGTGGATTTCGGGTAACTTTTTTTCATCTGAAAATTAAACGTGCCTTTTGGAAGTACTGAATGACAGCACTGTAACAGCCCATACTGCACTGTGCTGGAGGCGTACAGTTATTTTTCGCCACGATATCGCCAGAGCAATGCATCATGAGGGAACATGTTGCTATGGCAATGTAGCAGAGGCATCATGGTTTTTGTTCGTGGATGCTATGTCGCCATATATCTCTATATAGTGGTATTTTCTTTTAATCACAGAAAAACGTGGATTTTGGGTTACTTTTTTTTCACCAAAAATTGGGGATCTTTTTTAATCAGAGAAAAAAGGATCCCTGATCATCAACTGATTTCAGCTTGCTCACTGCACCTTAGCTTTATTATCTTGTCCTTATGCCTTGACCTTACTGAGGTTTCATACCTGGTACCCTTTATTATTATAGGCTAGTAGACTGCTCAACAACAAAGGTCATTCTGAAATCACAAAGAAAAATACAAGGAGGGAAAAATCAAAAGGAGGAAAGAAAAGGACCACTGCTATTCTTCTGTCCCAGTGTCTCATCTGATATTACTATTTAGAAGGACAATCTACCAATTTCATCAGTCACAACAAAGTCCTTAGTTCCCCAAAGGATGAAAATGACTTGCCAAAACAGTGACTTAGGAGTTCCAGCTCACTGGGCACGTCTACAGGTACCCTTACAGCAACAGCCCATGCTGCACCATACTGGAGGCGCAGTTATTTTTGGCCACTACGTCACCATAGCAATGCGCCATAACGAAGGAACGTGTTGCTAGGGCAACGTAGTGGAGGCGTCACAGATTTTGCCTGTGGACACTATGTCGCCGTAGCATGTTGCTACAGCATCGTAGCGTCATGTGTAGACATGCCCACTGAGAGGCTATGGCCTATAGATTTGAAAAATTTTGGGAACAACAAAAACTCACATTGAGCAAACTTCAAGTGGCAACTGCCAAGATAAGACAGGCAGCTGGTCTCCTAACTAATGCAGACTGCAGTCCCATTGCCCATTACCTGAATAGTCTCCACCCCACTAGGAATTGTCACTTCAGCAGTTAACAGTGCTACTAGAAGTAAATACCATCAATATGTTTCTGGTACTCATCTCATGGGTACAACTCTTCAATGTGACAATGTTGTGAGAAAGAGACACTGAAAGATACTAAGAAAGGAGGCAGTACTGCATTCACACTGATGAAAAAATACAGAGCACTTTGCCTCTTAAGTATTCTTATAAAGTAAGCTGCTTGTAAAACAAATGCCCTGCCAGTAAGGCCTGCTACATCTAGTGCGTTAAAGAGGCAACCCTTTCATTACAGAACAATTGAGATCTTGATTTGCTGATGCTATTTTTTGTAAAACCATAAATCAAAGTAAGTGGCTAAGTATAAGAAGTAATTATACGTAAATCTTCACTATAAGCTAAGTATGGGTTGGAGATTTTTTGTTTTCCTCCCAAGTTTGATTCTATTCTTATGGCAGAAACATAAATATAGAATAGTAAGGAAGAAAGGGCACTCTCTATTCACTAAGCTTAAGAAAAGATGAGTGTTTTTTCAAATACTGTGAAATTCAACCAATGTACAACACGAGAGAAGAATGAACTTGTTAAAGGAAGGAAGCAAGCTGCTGTGCACCAACTTCTGCTCATCATAAGCTGCTGGAAAACATTTTTAATGCAAACATGTAAAAGCAGAACAAAGCTGTTGAATGAGTAAAAGCATGCATGTGCCAGATGGCAAACTAATGATTATCAGTATTGTTAAAAATAAAATTGTTAAGAGATTGAAAGGCTTGATTGTAATGTATTCCATTCAACATGAAACATCTTTTAGTTCACAGTAAGGAGCTCAACTTATGAAATTTCCTGCTTCCATCAAATCCCAACCTAAAATCAGCAGCACAATAACTCACAGTTTCACAGTAGCTAGGGTCCGGAGGGACATGATCAGATCATCTAGCCTGACCCGCCTGCCACAGGCAGGAATTAATGCTGGGTTCACAAGACCCCAGACAGGTGGTCATTTAACCTCTTTTTGAATTTGCCCAAGGTAGGGGCGAGGACCACTTCCCTGGGAAGTTGGTGCCGGATTCTGGCCAACTCATGATGGTCATTCCGTTTCAGATTGTCTTTTTTTGCCCTCATTATTGCCCTTACTTCTAAACCTTCACACTTTGGCTGAAACTTCATAGCGCTAAATAACCTCAGTTATTTAGGTCCCTGTGGCCCTCCTTACATAAAACTAAATAACCTCAGTTATCTAGGGAAATGGGGGCATTCAGCATTCCTCAGGAGATGCTCAAAATTAGTTCTTGCGGAATGCCACTAAGTCCAATAGGCCTTGTGGTCTTTTCATGGTTTACATGAAACATATCTGGGTTGTTAGGTAGCTACTCTTTAAAAGTAATCAATAAACTTGTGTTAATAACAAACATGCAAGTTTTAATAAAACATTTTCCTTTCTATGCATTTATTTACTTGGGTGTTTGACACTAAGCCTTGGAAGCTAAACTGCATAGGCAGCCAAAACTGGGTTTAATTGTCAGGCACCAAAAGTTTGGAGGTACATGAATCTCATAAGGTGGTTCACATACCTGCATGTAGTATTTATTAAAGGTTTTTTCCTCCTTCTGTACATAAATGGCAACCCTCACCATCTAATACTTGAACAAACAATTTAGCAGCAGAATAATCAGGAAATGTCTTTAAAAAGTCAAACCTGAAAATCTAATTGTGCTTCCTTAATTAAATGAAACATTTGATTTGTAAGTTAGATTTGTACTCAAGGTAGCCCTCTGTAATAAAGCATATATCGATTCATCAATCGCATTCAACAATTTTTACCTTCAGATATAATGCAATCTGTAATGATGGAAACCAGGAAATGACAATCAGACTCTTATAATTTTTACGTTACCGCACAATGGTTCAGAACTAAAAGGGGCATCCACTTTGTTCTCTGTGCAGAACATATTGCCTCTTTCACTGATAACAATTAATGATCAATGTACAACATGTGAGACCACCTTGAAAAAATGGTAAAAAAATGCATTTTTTCATAAAATTGCATTATTTTGACTTTCAAAATTTAGCAATGAAAAATACACCACCACTCTACCTGTGGCATCACAGCTATTTAGCTTTTTTTGTTTACATTTCATTTGTCAAAATGCTGCAAGTTTTCCATCAGCTCCACAAAGTCATGTTGCTATTTAAACACATACTTAATATTATCACAATATGAACAGGTTGGAAAATTTGATTTTGTTCTCAAATTTCAGCTATAACCATCTTTATGGCTGCCTACAAATATGACAGGAAGAGTACTAGCCTAAAAAATGTTAAATTGCAATATTTTTACAAAAAATAGAAAACCCATCAATCTGCTTCTTTAATGTACTGCATTATGTCATATATAAATATGCATACAAAGAATATCTCCTAAATTATGGCTTTGAGCTTATACTCACTGAAGTCAATGGCAAACACCCACTAATTTGTATTTTGTTAAGCTGGCCCTCACACTAGAACTTACGTGTGAAAACATTTTAGGCACAGAAACAGTTGAGATTCTTTGATTTTCTAACTATTGTCATCAATGCACCTGTTCTGCAAATGAGACAACCCGAGTAGATGCCTCAGTTAGCATGAACATTGTGTATCTATAATAAAAGTATTTTAAAGAAAGATTGCAATTGGTGAATTATATAAAATTAAGCAAAATAGCATTTGGAGAAAGTCACACAGCTCAATACAAAATAAACACATCACCTGGTAGGTTAAATTAAACAAATATAGTTAGATATCTAGGAGTCCATCATGAAAATAAAGGAGAATATAAGAAAGATTCTTGTGGCACACATGCAAGTAGCAAAGCTCTATAGATTTGATTGTGTTCTTGGGTTGTACTCCAGATTTAAAGCATGGGTGTACTTACTCCTAATGGATACCTATGAAAAACCAAACTTGTTACAAAGTGCTGGCCAAAAACTCCCCTTTTTGAAAGAAAAATTGATATTTTCAGAAAATGACAGCATTCCTAAAACTTTTTTTTCCCATAAAAAAGTTCATATTTTCTTTAAAAAATATGAACATTCAAAAACTGAAAAAGTTTCAGTTCAGGAATATCTCGGAAGATCAAGAAGATCCTGGAAGATCAAATTCAACATGACCCATAGGGGAAAAGAGAAGGCACTGCAGCAACATTTCTGAACTGGAATTTTCAATTTTAAACCCAAAGTTTGGGATGAAAAATTTCAGCTTGTATGAAAAAATGCAGGTTGTTAATTTTTACTGCAAAATTTAAAGGAGGAGAGGGGAAGAAGACAGGGAGTTGGGGCAGGAGCTCTGGGGCTGTGCTCCAAAAGCATTCACACTTTCAGCTGGATTAGGGTTAGCCCAATCTACAACCTACGTAGTGCATCTCCTTAGGTGAACTAAGATCAGGCCAGCCATTTTTTGCCCCAGCTAAACTCCCCAAACATTGGACAGTCCACACTTAGATTGACCTAACCCTAGCTAGGTCACTCCAAGCACAACCTGTGCATATACTCAAGGTAAATGTAGCAGTGACTGGATTTACAGGGAAGGGGAAAACTTGAAAGGGGGGGGTGGAATTAATTTGGTGATATATATATAGATATATGATACTGAATAACATGAATTTAACTTAGGGGAATTTCTGTCAACCTCACTCATACTATTATTCAGTTGATTTCACTGGCACTCCTGCTCAAGTAACATTGAACATTAGCAGGTGTGGCAGAAATTGTTTCTTAATTGTTTTGGAATATTTTTTTACTGCCTCATAACTTTCTAACTTATCAGTAATGAGGGAGTCCATAACTTCTGAAGAAGTTTCTCATAGCAGCTAGCGTATATTTTGTGTATGTGTCTGAAAAAAAATCATCAGAGAAAAGATACCCAAGGGGAGTGGTGAACGAAGCAGGGAAAGTGCTGCGTCAGTAATTTGCTAGCCATTTCCACTTTGCTTTCTGTTTTGAGGCAGCTATTCAGACAGTAGTTTTAATAGATAAAAAGTGGCAGAGATTTCAGCAGCTAATGGATGAACTGAACATGGGCAATGAAAGGCATTCCTTCACATTTGGATCTGGTTTTCATAAAAATTGCAGACGTTCCTAAACTTTTCCAATATGCTACAAAGTTGTGCAGCTGTTTCCTTCCTGAATTTCTTCCAGATTCAAATGCAAATGGAAATAAAATTTGATGGCTTCACTATGTCATTTTGTGCTTCTATATACCATGCCATGCACATAAAGAAAATTGGCAGTTTTTCCTCTCTAGTTTCCTCTGAAATCAGTGGAAAAGCCTAACATTAATTTCAGCGTAGCCAGACCAATCTTTAGAAGAGAACATGCTCAAGCATAGTAGGATGGGTTATTGTCTCAAAGCGGTGAGGAGAAAAGGAGTTATTATCATAAAAAGAGATACTAAAATAATATTTTATGTTTTGTATTATTTGTATTTAAAATATTTAATGGAAGAGATCAGGTTATAAAAACAATATAGGTTAATACATCCAAAAAATACACAAGGAGCCAAGTAATAAGATTAGAAGTACTTACTGTTTGGGTCTACATTTTCACAAAGTTCTGTTTTTGCTTCCCCATTGGGCCTGTCACTAGGTTTGTGTGAAAGCCGCGATGACATAGTTGCTGCTGTCACTACGGCCTTGAAGCTGCGTTTCCGTTTCTGGACATTTAGTTCAGGATGGAAGATGATGATGTACACTTTCGGCATGTAAAGCATCCCCAGGGCCACTGAAGCACTTAAGTTCATGGATATTGTAAGTGTAGTAGTTTGTATGTAGAGCTAGGAGACATAACACACGAGACACTATTACAAATAAAATGACTTGGAAATGTGCAGTAAGAGTTAAAGAAGAGGCACTATAAATTATCAAGCTAATTGAGTTGGGTTAAACTAAGCGGCAAGCATAGTACTTTGAGAGACGCATCAGAATGAGGGAAGTAGCTGCAGTACTACTGAAGCTGGCTTTGTTAATTGACCGGCATTGTGAAACTTTTTGAAAGAATCTGCACCTAACATCTGAACCCACAAGTTACTGAGAGATCTTAACCACCAGTTGGCATCAATGATCACTGTGAGATATATTATATATATGTCTACACTCACAGGCACTAACTTTGTTTTTCCTGGTGGGAGCTTGCAGACATAACCTCTCCCCACACCAAAAAAAAAATAAAAATGATGCTTTACTTTTAACTTGGTGCATTCCCATGCCAAGCCCCATGCATGCCCAGAAGGGCCAGAACATTATTTCAACCTGGCTCTGCAAAGATCACACGCTTTAGTGGGGTTTTTCTGGTACCTTTATCTAATAGCTGATTGAGTTAGCTTAAGTTAAAAGCACCAAAAAGCCCTCTGAAGCATCCAGTCTTTACAGACACTGCAGAGCCAGGTTGAAGTAATGCACAGCTTCTTCCTGTAAAGCATTGGGTTTTTTTAAAACGTCTGTAAGGATAGCTCCATGGGTGCTGAGCATCCGGTGTTTTTTTTCAGTGGGTGCTTGAGCCCTGGACCACCCATGGAGTCAGCATCTATGTGTACACTACACTCTGAGATAGCGATATCAGAGTTAGGTCAGATACTATAAGTAGCTTTGCCTGTGCTGAGCTCTGTGCTATATGGCTATATTGCCTCCAGTACTCTAGCTAGCTCATTTAAAAAGCTAGTGCAAGTATCCATAAACCACACTGCGCTATGATCTTACAAAAACTGTTAAGTGTTTTCATTTCTGAATATTGTGCATCTGTTTAATTCAGAGTGTGAAGGTCAGATTCAGGTTTAAAAAATACCAGTGTAAATCTAGGGTTAGTTGCCACTTCAAATGAAATTAGGCTCTGGCCATTATGAAAGACAAACACCACTGATAATTTATAAGTGAGTATAACTTGCCAGGAAGTTTTATTACAGCTACCTTTTACTAGCATTGTGAAACATCTTTAAAGAATCAGCACCTAAAATCTGAACCTGCAAGTTACAGAGAGATCTTCACAACCAGTTGGCATCAATGATCATTGTGAGAGACATTCTGGGAATTTTTTACAGTATTTTCAGATTTCTAACTTTTATTTAAATACAGCTCTGTAATGATTTGCAAATTGATGACACACAATTATTAGAAACAATGTTAGGAACAGGATTCAAAAGTATTGAAAATATTTCAAATATTGCTACAGTGAGGAATACACAATGTGAGGTACTTAATACACTTTCTACAAATAGGTGGACCAGGCCACGCTGTCTTCTTTTTAAGTTACCTATTTTGAGGATACCCTGAATATATGGAATGGAGCAAGACTCAAGACTGAAGAAGTACTGTTCTGACTATACAAGTTTTCACACAGGGCAGCAGATAGGTGAATTTGTTAAATGGGATGAGAATGTCTGACAATGCCCCATCAAGTATATAACACATACTGCAGGGCCACTTGCAGGGACAACAATTACCCTGTGGGTGAAACCAAAAAGAACTGCTTCTGTGAGGCAATATTTTCAATACTGAAGCTATTTAGTGTAAGCCAATCTGGGTTTATGATGCTAAGAAAAATGAATTAGTATAGTTTAATACCCACCCTGTGTTCATTTGTCCAAGTGCCTACATTCAGGAGAACCTGAATGCTTTCCAACTTGCTAGGTTTATCTAGACAGCAGTTGCTATTATGTTGATTAAGGACAGCAGTGGAAGACATAAAACATTTGCCCTATATGAGCATCTCTCTGCATAGACATAAATGACCACAAAGTAGTGTTACTCAGCTTCTATTCACTCCATAGACAACTTCTATTCACTCCATAGACAAAACTCATGTTGACTTCAACAAGAAAAGTAAATACATCAGGATCTTGTGAAAATATATAGTGAGGCAAATCCAAATGTCTTTCTGTATCTTATATATGTCAATATGTCTCTGTCTGAATGTAAAACACATGTCTATTTCCTTTATGCATGTTCAATTGCATTAACACAGTGGCTAGGGACAGAAGTTATGCATAAACCAATCTAAGCGATCAGAAACTGGTTCAAATCTGTAACACAACAGAAGCACATAAACCACTTTCAAAATGGCCGAAACCAGCTTCAGAAAAATCTGGATGAATGTAGTATCAGACTTAACTGATATGGTTAAATCAGCTTATTGAAATTCTGTTCCAGATCCCCTCCATATTCAAGTTAACTCATAGTCCTCCAGCATCCCAGGATGCCTTGCAAGATGAGTGGGATAGCCTTGTGTTAAGCTGTCTGCTCCAACTGAGCAGGGAGATGTGGCCTAGCACCCACTGGCTTTTGGTCTGAGCTGCTGCGGGCATGTGGCTGCATTTCCAAAATGAAAAGTGAATGTCTGTTCACTTGCTTATTGATTCAAACTGTGCAGCTTAGACTAACCTGCAAAGATTGAATTGATTCAGTATTGGGCTTTTTGACTGTCCGTACTTAACCAGCAAGATACAAAAACCTTTGCATTGATTTCTCGGGATCCGGTTATCCTCTCAGTGTTGAACAGGTGTAGCTTTGAAGTCAGTGACATTACTCTAGTGCAAGTAGAAGGAGAATTGGGTTCCTTGATCTCTCTCTCTTGACATTAATATTATGCATAAATAAATAATCATGATAATTTGTCATTAATCACTGACGAGTTCAAGACAGGTAGGCAGACAGACAGCCTTTTAATTTTCAAAGTGCTCTGCAATTTTTTACTATTATTAATTCCATCTGCTGCTTTGGTAAGGAAGGTGAGTAAAATCATTTCTATTTAAAAAAATGGGCTGTAGAGCATATAGCATGAATATAAGATGTAGAGATCCAGAGAACACTTTGCACCTGAATGTTTTTCTAACATCTTTCCCAACTACACAGTTGATCCAATAAAAGATATCAGCAAAGAAGTCATTAATAGTGACCATATATGCATCACCATTGACATAAACTTATTTACTGCCTTTCCAAGGCACATCTCACCAACTGCAAGAGTTGTCCATGACAATGAATTTCCTTGATAAATGAAGACCAAAATTCTATTGCACTATGGTAACCCATTGAAATTAAAGATGACAGGAGGACAAAATGTTGGAAGGCGGCTGCTGTATATCATTGATTCTCAGTTGATGTATATCACTGTGGCTCAGCTAACATCAAGGAAGAGAGAAGGACTGCTTAAATCTGCTGGCCCAACGTCTTCAGCATAAACCAATGCTGGTGTAACTACAGAAGTTTAACAATCTGCTGACATGAAGAATGAACTCATTTTCATCCATGTTGACAAGGTGTCAATAATTTTCTTTATCTAGACGCACAAAATTATTCTTTTTGATTCCCTGAAAGTAACCATTAACATTATCATGGAAGGGGAGGCTAATGTATTATTTAGCTGGCAATATGTTTTACGGCACACAGTTCTACACTACTAGTGAAACTCCATAACTTGCACATTGCAGGAATTTGGGAGGGTGGATTAGAAAAGAGTCTATGTAGAATGAGACAAGATGAGTGACACACAACAATTCTTGAGACAAATAGGAGCTTTACAGAGCAATGGGAAATTATCACACCGTTATTAAGCAGAACCTTAGTTTTGTGAGTTCTGACTCTGCTTTGTGGTTTTACTAGTCCAATATATGAATAGGGGTTTATGCAAAGATTCCATTCCTTACTTTACATACTTGATTAACTCCGACTCTAGAAACTATGAAACTCTCTGCACACATTTCTGATAAACTGAAATCAGTGTTTTACATACAAAGGGTAAAATTTAAGTTACAATGGAAACATACTTCCAGCTTGTTGTTTATGGATGGTCTATTTAAATTGAGAGCTGGATATTTATGAACACAGGCTTAGAAGGGACTTCCTTCTTGTCTGATATTTTGCAATCTATTCTTGAGCAGAAGGCAGAAATATACCCTTGGTTTTAGGCCTCAGTCCAGACCCCTATTTCCTTATGGAGTTTATAGAAAATGTATGGGCTACAAAAATTACCAGTTCTGTGGCTAACCAGGTACGAATCACTTAAATGAGGTGCTGCAGTTTTAGGGTCTAAAAATAGATAAATTCTAGCTCCATATATCTTCAAATATGCCGTACTGACATCAGCAATACATCAAATTTTGAAGGCATGTGTTTGAGACAGCAAGGCCCTAAGGATATCATTCAGATGCAAAGGCACCTAGATTTTATCATTTATTTTACATAAAAGGTTTCCATTTGAATTTTAGACTCCTGTATTTTCCAGATTCTTGCTTTACTCATGCAAATGATAAAAATTGCCTAAAATCTCAAAAAGAAATTAAATTAGTCTTGAATAAACAGATACATTAATGGGCAATTTTTATATCACAGATACCATAGTATCAATAGGAGTATTGCCATGAGCAGCTATTACTCACACGAATAAAGCAATGCATAACCAGGCACTTAACTCTTGTTCCATTTACTAATTGAGGAGCCGGTTGTTATAGTCAAGGATGTAGTGGTATTTCTCTTCTAAAAGCCTGGGCTTTTAAGGGTCAAAATATTTCCTGTAAGTTAAAACTTTGCATAGATTGTCTGAATTCCAGGATCAAATGACTTTTTTTTAGCTGATTTAGTTTTTACAAATCATGCACTGGATTGTTTTTTCTTATGATTATGAAAAAAATAACTTTGGTAATACAAGATATTTTGGCATTTATATTTGCTTAGCCTGATTTATCTCAGCTTTATAACTGATATTAAAATAGATGTTGTTACACATCATTCAGATGAATGGGACAGTTTATAGCTCTCTCAAACTGTTGTTTCAGATTGTTTGAGGACAACGCCTCATTGCTTACATGATGTTACATGGACATAAAGGTGAGAAACAGTTTTTAATGCAAGTCTGGAATCAGGAGCTATGGGACAGTGATTGTATTGTGGAACTGCAAAATGACAGAAAACAAGGGGACATAAATATAAATGCTATACTGCCTTTTCTCTCTCTCAGTGATTGCTATTGCCAAGTACACTGAAGTTGCTACAGAATTCTTTGTACAGGCAATGAAAAAGCGAGGGAAACATCACTCTCTTTCCTAAAACATGCATCCTTTTTGCACTGTATTTTTAGCCCAAACTTCCTAAAAAGTGCAACCACCTCATAAATCCAAAGTTGCTTAGCAATGCATTCATTGTCCAAAGTAGTACAAGACGTACAATAACCTTTCAAAGAGAGAACAACTGACTGATGGCTAAAAAAATCCCTCATCACACAAAAACTCTGTTAATGTCTTATGCAAAAGGAAGGCCGGTTAGTTATAGCACCTACACAACTTGCATTGATTCAAGGCTCAATTAGCTGCACGGGCACCTTTAACTTCCTACATCCCACTGGGTATCATTTACATGTTCCCTACCAATGCCCCATTTGGCTGGTCAGATTTCACAGATTTCATGGACATTAGGGCTGGAAGGGACCTCGGAAGCTCAACGAGTCCAGCCCCCCGCCCAAAGGGCGTCAGCTGGGGTCATAGGATCCCAGCAAGATAAGCATCCAATTTGCTCTTGAAGGTGTTCAATGTAGGTGCTTGAACCACCTCTGATGGCAGGCT
>NW_017728917.1:2471359-2477520 GCF_001723895.1 Crocodylus porosus
TAGCCGCAGCATCGCATTGCAGGCTCATGTTCATCTTGTGGTCAATGATGACCCCCAAGTCTCTTTCTTCTGTAGTGCTAGACAGCGTAGCACTGCCAAGCCTATAAGGATGCTGCAGGTTTTTTTCCCCAAGGTGGAGAACCTTGCATTTTTTGGTGTTAAACACCATCAGGTTCTCATCTGCTCATTTGCTGAGCCTATCCAGGTCAGCCTGGATCATCCGCCTGTCTTCTGGCATGGATGCTTTGCCCCAAAGTTTGGTGTCCTTGGTGAACTTGACCAGTCCACTCCTGACTCCAATGTCCACATCATTAATGAAGATGTGGAACAATATGGGTTCAAGGGCAGAGCCTTGGGGGACCCCACTGGTCACAGCACACCATGATGAGTGACTGCCATCAAGTACTACCCTCTGGGTCTGACCATGGAGCCAATTTCCCAGCCAGTGGATCATGGTGGACCCAAGGCCACAATTGGCCAGTTTCTCCAAGAGGTGATCATGGGCTACCAGATCGAAGGCTATTCTGAAGTCAAGATATATGACATCAATCTCTTCTCCTTTGTCCAGGTGATAGGTCACCTGGTCATAGCAGGAAATGAGGCTGGTCAAGTAAGACCTACCTGCAACAAACCCGTGCTTGCTATCCCTTAGGATGTTGGCATTGGCCAGTCCATTAAGGATGGCCTCTTTAATACACTTTTCTAAGATCTTCCCCAGGATAGAAGTCAGGCTGATGGGCCTATAGTTAGCCGGATCCACTTTCCTCCCTTTCCTGAAGACAGGCACCACACTGGCCTTCTTCCAGTCTTTGGGCACTACACCAGAGCCCCAGGAGTTCCTCGAGTACCCTAGGGTGTAGATTGTCAAGGCCGGCTGACTTGAAGGTATCCAGCTTCTCAAGATGTTCCTTCACAAGGTCAGCATTAATGGAGGGCAGGGGATCTCCCTCATCCGGACCTCCCTGTTCCATAGCTGGCATGAGCGTCCCATGGGCCTGATGAAAGACTGATGCAAAGTACCTATTTAATAGGTTGGCTTTTTCCTGGGCATCAGTTGTCAGTTGCCCCATCTGGTTCAGCAGGGGTCCAATGTTGCCTTTGCTTTTCCTCCAGCTCCCCACATATCTGAAAAAGGACTTTTTATTGTCCTTGATGCTCAAACCTAGTTGGAGTTCAGTTGCAGCCTTGGCTTTCTCCTGGTTTGCTCCCTGCAGGACTGGAGGTGAAGCCTGTCCTCCATCCTTTGTAGGCTTTTCTTTTTAGCCTCAGGTGATCTGCTAGGTCCCTGGAGAGCTCGGGGGCTGCTGTGCCCTCTTGCTGCCTTTCCTCCAAGATAGAATAGACTTAGCTTGTGCACTGAGGATCGCTCCCTTGAGGAGCAACCACTCTTCTTGAACCCCACTCTGCCTGGGGTCATGGTCCCTTAGGGCCTGACTGACAAGCCTCCTGAGCTTGTCAAAGTCAGCTTTCCTGAAGTCAAGGACTTCCGTGTTGCTGACCGACTTGCTAGCTTTATGGAGGATGGCGAACGTGATCAGCTCGTGGTCACTGGCAACCATCTCTGATGAGATCAAAATCAAAAGTAGCTATAACTTATTATTAGGGATAACAATACCAAACCTTAATAATACCCACTTTCTGGCAGCATTTTCACAGCATTTCATAAATATATCCACTGCAAAAATGAGCATGTCTCCTCTTTCTTTGGACAAGATGATTGATGGAGGTACCAGGCAACCATAACTTTATCTAAGCAACCATACCTTCCACAAGGATTAAACCTTTTTTTTTTCCTTCCTGAGAAATGTAAAATATTACATACAAAGCAATTCTGCCTGCTTTCCTTCACAAATCCGGCTCAGTAATCCTCTTTCCATGTTCACTGGGTTTTTCCAACCGCCTCATTTCTAAGGTGCCTGTAGCTGACTCTCCTGATCTCTCTCTCTCTTCCAAATGGGTACAAACAAACATCATTTTTTGCTGCACCTTCAGCTGTCCCAGCACAGCTGATCTGACCGATCACCAGAAATGCACGTTACTAAAGCCACTGTCCGACTGGCTCTAGCCCCTGCCACTTTCCAGGGCTTTAGGGATCCAATCCCATGGGACGTGTGTGTGGAGGAATCACTAATGTTTCAGCTAATCAATAGTAATTGTTTCATGATTCTGCTCTATCCCACAGGAGATGGAAACCAAAAACAGGACAGGTTATCCAAGAATGAAACAAAAATGGGAAGTTTTTGCAGTTTAGTTTCTCCTTGCTACAGAATAAAGCAGATGCACAGAAGAGTGAGAGTGGAGTAGCTGACACGGGGTAAACCTCTTTCCCTTTGAACTCAGTATAATTTGTTCATTTGCTCTGCAGTGACCGTACAGGGTGGGACAGTTTGAAAAAGAAGCTTCTCTCTCTAAATGTAGCACATTCACAATAAGCTGTAGGGGTCAAAAGAAGTTTCTCTCATCTTCAACAAGGGGGCAACATTAAAAAAAAAGTTTCAGCTTCTATTCCTTATCAGAGATCAGTTACACTAACAAAGAAACAGCCACATTATTTTTGATTAAAGGAACATACACACGCATATACACTTTTCACATCTTAAACCACAACTGTCACCACTGGGGCAATATTTCTATTTTTGGTTAGAAAAACTGAAATAAAATAATTTCTGAGCGAAATATTCACAAAACAAATCTAACCAGCTTCATTCCAAAATCTGGAGAAACTATGAACCTTCACGTATTTGTTTTGTGAATGTTTTACAGATCTTGAGTCAAAACTTGCTAACTACAAGAAAATATGAAAAACAAAAACCTGCGTAGTCTTTAAATTTGGTGCGGTATGATAATTTAGCAAGCAACATGTTTTACTTATATAGTGTGTATTTATCCCTACAGAAATGTGGAGTACCAAGTGATTAGCATGGTGATAGTAAAGCCAAAAAAAGTTAGGAAGGCTTAAAATCACATCCTGATGTTCTGTTCCAGTTTGGCAACCTAGAAATATGATATGGTCAGCACAGTGCATCCCAGGGGGGGTGTCACTGAATCAGCCCGGAGAAGATCCGACATCAGGGGTTTTTAGTCTGGACATTCTTCGTCATTCTTTGTATATCTTACAAATGACCAAATAAAGATCATAGCTCCATTCATGTCTAGAATTGTTGGGCAGGTCTGTCATTTCTGGTCTTTATATTTTAAAACTATTTTAAAAAACGTTTTTCCAGGCTTGAATTTGAATAGTGCAACTTTATTAACAAACGGAACCAGTAGGGGAAGACAAATTAAGTGCAATCATAACCATCTAGTATGGCCTCACTCTACTCCTAACTGAGCATGATATGTAGCACTGCTCCCAACATGTACAAGTGAATCATGGTCCACCTGTGAGTGGTCTATGCGATTTAGTAGTGAGGAGGTATTCGTGCAATCTGTCCTTTCCCATCATCCAACGTTGAAGCTATTCCCCTTCCTTGTGAAACAAATTGGTTAAAATGTACAAGACAAAGAACTGAAACCAAATACTAAACAATTCATTTCAAGGGAAAGTGGGCATTTCTAACCCGTGATGCAGACAAAAGCTGTGGGTTCAAATTAAGAGTCTTCTGCCTTAGAACAGTGACCAGATGGTTTTAGCAGAAAGCCATCCTTTCCTTACTTCGGGAGACCAGAGGTAGTCCCTAATGTTGCCAGTAGTCTAGGCAGCAGTCTAAAACTGGGGTCAGTAACCTTTGCAAACAGTGGGCTGCAACTTGAGGCCTGGCTGCTAATCGCTTGCTGCTGGTCTAGCACTCTCTGGTCTCTTTCATGACTCCCCCCAGGTTTCCATCTTGTGTTGCCAGGAAGTGACAGAGATTTCTGTGAACAGCAGCCATGCTGAGGAGCAAATTCACCAGGAAGGGTAGAGATCAGGTAGGGCTGGTGTCAGCAGGGGCTGCACGGGCAAGAGGTGGAATGTATTACAGGAATGTGCAACACAAACAGCATGCAGCAGGCAGAAGTACCCAACAGGAGCCTTCTCTTTGGCCCCACCACCATGTGCCACTGATTTCCCCAGTTATCACAGGTTGGAGCCAAATTCTTTCTGGTCCAGGTCCAGCCCACAGGCCATAGGTTGCTGACACCCTGTTCTACAACACTCAGTGGTTTACAAGGATCAAATGTTTGCCAAGATCCAATGTTCAGATTTTTCAGCTACATGTCAGAATCTAGTTGATGAAGTTGCTGAGATATCTGACAGGGAATGGCAAGTCAGATAAGGATCTGAAATGCCTACTGCAGGAAGAGTAAAAGATATCTAGATACAATGCCAACATTGAAGGAAGAGACTGGAAAGGGAAGTGGCCATCCATAGGAAAAAGAATGATTGTAATGTGTTTTCCTAGAGTAATGGATGGGTGGGACCCTGGATAAAGTCATTTGTAAGATTCAGACAATCTTGCCATGAGAATTTAACAGTACTTGAATCACAATGAACAGTTTCTTTGTGAGAGGCAAATATTTAGGAGGGCTTGAAAACATACAACTATGACAAAGTGATCTAGGTTACACCCTGTAGATTGTTATGTAGGATGTGAAGCTTACTAAGTTTTACACATGACAAATGATGCCACCCAAATGACATTTGATAAACAAATGATAGTAGTTATGATGATTGCAGCTATTACTGTATGGAATAACCAGACATGCAAATGGTCTTTTGTGAAATTTCTATAGGAATGTCATGGAATCATTCACACCATCTGATTATAAATTTGGCGCTTTGTAATTACAAAAAGGTGATACCACCTTCAGGGACAAGAAAGTGACAGGGATTTACTTACAGCACATTCGCTTTTTAATAGTTGGTAATTTTGCTAGCTAGATGACAGGCAAATTGATTTGCTATTAAAAGTAAGCAAAGATCATGGAGAGACTGCATTAGGATGTTACGTTGCTTGATTAAATGCAGGAGGCTGCCCTTCAATTTTCTTTCATTGAGGCAGGGTGGCTCCAATCGGCAGGATGTCCACATCTACACAAAATCCCTTTCAAGGGGTGGAGGGTGTGCTGCCACTCTTCTTTCCACAACAAAAGCATCTAGCTCCCACAAGAGAAGAGTTTTATAGCAGCTTATTGTTCAGTTTCGTCAAATACAGGCTAAGTAAATACAGACACTTGGAAATAACTTCTGATTCTTTTTTCATTAGGGATGTGAATGGTTAAATGATTAATTGTTTAACCAGTCAGCTCAGTGATAACCAGTTCTAGCTTAGCGGTTATTGTTTATCCTGGGGCCTGGTACAGGAAGCTGGGGAAAGGCAGCCCTGTGGTGCTCCAGCAGGAACAGGAAGGCTGTAGGGCAGGATGGAGGGAGGGAGAAAGGAGGGGTGGGGTTGCCTTCTCCCTCTCTCCCTGCGCACTAGCAGCTGCAGTGGGCTGGTAAAGCCCCTGGCTCTCCCCTCCCTCCTGTGCTGCTGCAGCCAGTCCCAGGAAGCTGTGTGCCGGTGGCTGTAGCCCCATGCTGGCTGTTGCCCTCCTCCCCTGGGGTGGGGGTGCTTCCTGGACTTGCTATGGCTCCCACCTCCCTGCACTGATTGGGGTGGGTGGGTGCAGCCCCTCCTCCATGGTGGGGCAGGGCAGGTGCCCGCCCAGGGCTCAGCACCTCCCCCCTAGCTTTGTAAAGCCATGGGCTGGAACCCAGTGCTGCTGTGCCTGGCCCCATCCATGCACCCAACTGATTAATTTCATTACAATTACATTTAGAGGGCACACCTGAATTGCTTTGTAATTACAACACGTTAAACAAATATTTATTTAATCAGTATTTACATCCTTAGTATTTACATATTGGTAGACTTCTTGGATAAAACCGCATCTCCACATTAAGTCATTGGCAACCCCCCTGCTGACTTCAATGACACCAACATTTCATACCCAGCTCCCTTAGAAATTAGTTTTTAAATTGTCTCTTTATCCTGCATGTGGATTGTACGTGGTCCAGACCAAAGAGACTTAATTCTGATCTCAAGCAGGAATAAGTGAGGAATAGTTCCCAGAGGCTTAACAACCAGAATTTGTGCCCTGGACAGCAATAACAGATGTTGGGCTGGCTGTGGTAGCAGGGGTGGCAGCACTAGCGGCTGCTATTCAGGTGTGCCCTCTAAATGGGTGCTTGCGGCTGG
>NW_017728917.1:2478717-2605346 GCF_001723895.1 Crocodylus porosus
TTCTACCTTGGGGGTGTTTAAGAGGAGGTTAGATGAACATCTTGCTGGGGTCATTTGACCCCAGTACTCTTTTCTGCCATGGCAGGGGGTCGGACTAGATGATCTGCTCAGGTTCCTTCCAACCCTAGAAACTATGAAACTATGAACAATCTGGATGATTAAACAGCCTACTAATTATCTCTGGAACTGACAACTCAATAGCAAGTAGTACCCTACCACAAAGATATCCAGAGAAAGGGGTCTGGTGGACCAGTTAATTCTATGAGGTTCATCTTCTAGATATATCTTTAAAATGAAAGGGGTGTTGGGGTGAGTGTTCACAGAAGAGGTAGGAGTAATAGTGGCAATTTTAATTCTTACTGAGATATGGGAAGGAAGATTTGCATCCCATGGTAGATTGCTCTGCCCTGCAGAGTTCAGACCCCTTTCTCAGGGTGAAGAGCCTCTTTGCCCAATAATAAAGATAATATATAGCTCTTCAAAGCTGTTTGGATATCTGTCTTGTGTCCCTCCCAGAACATGAATGTTATTGTGTATTGCTCAAAATAGTCCACAGGTGTTATAACTAATTTTCTTATACTGAAATCTTAACAATAATGAGAAGAGAAACAAAACTGAAGTGTACCAAGTTGACAACCAAGAGTAGAGGTGATCTGAGCAGGATTCAGGGCCCAGGGCAAATCAGCCTCTGGGGGGCTCTGCCCTCTGATGCAAAGAAGCCAGAGGCAGATTTGGTGGGGAGAGGGTGCTGAGCGGCCAGACATGGAATTAAGAATCCCCTACTTGGACTGATGAAAAAATACTTCCACTTGTCCTGATGCTAGCTTTAAATTAGAAGAAGGGATAGCTTTAAGGTCTACAATAGCAGTTCTCAACCTTGGGGTCATCACCCCATTTGGAGTTCCAATCATAAAAATGGGATCGCAAAGACACTTGACAGTGTCAACCAATTATGAAGAAAATCACAGAAAAAAGCAGGAAACAGCAGATTCCCCTTGCAGGCTGGCAGAGTTCCAGTCAGCAAGGGGATGCTTGGTGCTGGGGGGAGTAAGAGGATGGCAGTCAGGCAGAGTGCCACATGCATGTGCACACAAACACATGCATGTAGCAGCCAGGCAGCATGGAGAACATCTCCTGCAGCTCCCTCCAGGTAAGACTCGGGAGGGAGGACAGATTGAGGCCCCCACAGTAAGGGAGAGAGGGGGGAGGGAATGGGACAGAACTGGGGCTGGGCATGCTACCTAGCTGAGTGAGTGCATGGGGCCTGGGGCTGGGACAGGAATGCAAGGCCCAGCTGGGAGAGCAGCAGAGAACCATGGGTGGCTGATTTGGGAGAAGGGTGACTCACTATTGCTGTACGCACTCCTGGGGAGGGAGGCATGGAGGGGCATGTGCCCTCCCAGATTTGTGCCGAGTGTGGGGGCAGATGCGGGCTGCCCGTTGTAGGCTGGGGACTCTCCTACCCTGCTGCCCTCTGACCTGCTGGGCCACAGAGACCCCCAGGGGAGGGCAGTAGGGTGGGGAGCCCTGAGCCCGCAGTGGTCAGCCCACATCCTCCCTCCCCATGGGCTCCACTCCAGCCATGCCACCTGTAGGGGGCGGGATGCATCATTTTCGGGTTGCAGAAAATGTCCAATGTTTACATGGGGTCATGCTGAGAAAAAGGTTAGGAAGCACTGGTCTACAAACTGCAACATGTCATCATGTATTACTAGCTGGTTTGCTTATAAGGACAATGAGTAATTCAGATTGTGTGTTGAAATAACAAAGAGTTGATTGTTCTCCTCCTTCCCTTCCCCTCCCCAGTTTTGCTTCCAAAAATATTGACTGAAAATAAATATTATTTCTTGGAAAACTTGAAATTGTTTTGGCATGAACTCACTGCAACAGTGGCACATTCCCAGGGATTTGAAGAAAACAAATTTTCATAAGGACAGTTTAGGACAATTCAGTTTAGTACAACATATTCTTATGCTTTTGAATAAGACGCTTCATTTTGCAAAAGAAGAAAATGGATATGTATCATGGATTCTTGCATTTCTATCCTTTGCTAGTGATTTTGTATCTGCTTGTTGGTAGCCTGAAATGAAATGTTCCAGATACACTATAAAAATAACAAATGATTTCTGTTTATCCGGCTTGACAATGTAATAAATATATCATCACAAAAATACCCCAAACTGGTGCCTGAATGAGCTTCTTATGTATTTTACTGTAGGGAGATTATTATTCCTACTAAAATAATGAGGTAGTAGATGGGAAAAAAAGGGTTCTGACTGAAAGAATAAACATTACTGAAGCAGAAAATACAAAGCACATCATTAATCTCCTCAGGAAACTAACCATGCCGTACATGATATATATGAACACAACATTGGTTCATCAGTTAAATTTGCAGTTTTATCTCTTGATCCAAGGCAAAGCTTCTGTAAGAAATAAGTACTGCACTTAAAAGTAATATTCATTCCTATTGGACAGAGTAATATGAAAGTTAACTAGCCAGTTTTATTTTCTTAAAAACTGAATTACAACAACAGATAACCACAGACCGTTTTCCAATGTATTTATAGCTACAGAATCACATGGGCCGATTTCCTAGGTAACATGAAAGGTAATTAATAAATGGAATATATATGGAAGAGTTTGTTCTTATATAAGAGTCATACGTAAGGTTTATTACCAAGTGATTTATTTCAATGAAAAAGATATTGTTGTATTATTATGTAAGACACAAAGCAACTAGTGGCACATCCTAGGCCAAATCTTCAGTTGGTGGAGACTACCAGTAACTTCTTAGGAGAACTGAGCTATTATTGTCATGAGAACATACTTATGAGATCTTTAAAAGGCAGTGAAAATTATAGGAAATGGTCCTCATTTTAAAGCATCATTGGAAGGACATCTGACATTTAGAAACTCTTTGCATAGCGATATAATTTAAATACTTGCACTGAGGTTTTCACAGACATATGATCTAAGTAGGCATTTCGTGGTGGCACCTTTTCTTCCTTTTATTTGTTAGCAATAAACTGGCTCAGGAGGCGTTACAGTCTAATACCTGTTGCAACAAAATGAGAGTGAATGGAATGATTGTTAGCTTAACTGACTGATCTGAGGCCACTTCTGAAGTACCATGTCCTGTTCTGGGCCCTCCACTACAGAAAGGATGTTGACAAATTGGAGACGGTCCAGCGGAGGGCAACGCAAATGGTTAGAGTGCTGGCGGACATGACTTATGAAGAGAGGCTGAAGCTTATTCATGACTTATGAAGAGAGACTGGGCTTATTTAGTTTGCAGAAGAGAAGACCGAGGGGGGATTTGATAGCAGCCTTCAACTCCCTGCAGGGCTGTTCCAAAGAGGATGGAGCTGGACTGCTCTCAGTGGTGGTACATGACAGAACAAGGAGCAATGGGCTCAAGTTGCAGCAAGGGAAGTTTAGGTTGGATATTAGGAAAAACTCTCACTAGGAGGGTAGTAAAGTACTGAACCAGTTACCCAGAGAGGTGGTGGAATCTTTGGAGGCTTTTAAGATCCAATTAGACAAAGCCTTGGTTGGGATGATCTAGTTGGGGATGGTCCTGCTTTGAGCAGGGTGCTGGACTAGACAACCTCCTAAGGTCCCTTCCATCCCTCATTTTCTACGGTTCTACGGTCTGCTGAGGCTATTGTAACAATTCATTTAACAGTTTGGAATCCTGCTCTTCAGAGCTGTAGAGAGCCCTCCAACTTCTACTGAAGTTAACAAGAAGAGCAGGTGCTCAGTCGGTTTGAAATTCAGGCCTGGAGTCACCTGAGGACGTTAATTCCACGGGCCGCAGTTAAAACCCCAATTTTATTTGATTGCAAGGAACACATCACTACAATAGAAACATTAGTTCTAAACAAACCTGTATATATCTCAAGTTTACTTTAATTGCCCAAACTTTTTCAGGCAACCCTCCGACTCAGGGCTAAACGTGCAAGACTTCTTTGTGACCTATCCTGAGGCAATATCTTGTTCTTTACCCTCCACCATTCCCTCAAATGGCCTTTCTCTGTTCCTCCCCAAGGGGAGGAAAAAAACCCAGAATTCAACACATGGGAATGAGAACAATTATGAATGCATTAGGAATTGTGTACCTTTCCAGTGCACTGGTACAGTACTTTAACAACTTTTACGGTTCCACACAAATGACAAATGCTAACGGATAACATAATAAAAACCAATATATACTTTAAAAACCATGATTATTGTTTGCCCATATATTTAAGAAATATTACCAGAATCATCGATATTGAATCTGACCGTTTTGGCCAGTTGCCTAACTGGGAAGTTCTGAAAAGCCACTGTAAGTCAGATAAAAGTAGAGAAGTTTGGGAGAAGAGCACTTCCAATATGTTGCTATAGCTGTGCAGCTCCAGTTGTCACGAGTACTGCTTTTACTTTCAGATGAGATCTTATTGCTGCTTTACATTATGATAACACATGACAGACAACAATACCGAGGTATCATGCTGAGGGAAGAAAGGGCGAATGTGTTAATGTTGATAAATTCCTAAATGCACTTATAAACACGCAACACTCGTGTCTTCTGTTTTTATTCTGGCAGATACCTCCTTGGCAGAGAAAAAATTATATACTATACTTACGCAGGTAATGGATGTGATGAATTATGTTTCAATATGTTGCTAACAGCAGGAGGCTTTGGATACCAAAGGGAAAATTGGGGTCATATTGTGAAAGATTACCACCTGCAGAGGCCAAATGCAAAGGCAGACAGTACAGCAGTAAACAGGTCCACAAGGACTAATTTTCAATTCCCCCTGCCAGCATCATAAGAACCGTTTCTCCTGGAGCTGCACTGCTGTAGCCAACTTAAATTTTCATGTCTTACAAGAGAGCACCTGACACGTCTGTTCTTTTAGCTTGCATTTCACAGTCCTAAGATATGCAAAGCAGAAAATGTAAAGTAAAGATAAGGTAGATATTTTTCTAAGGCAGTTATGGGCCTCTTCTGAGCTGAAAAAATTATGCACTTTGTTCCATTATAATAGGAGATGCTTTGCAAAAGAGAGAGAGAGAAATCTGACTACTCAAGAAAAAATTAATATTTATGAGTAGCAGCCATAGTTTGTGATAAATCAAACCAATTTACTAAATGTTAAAAACACTTATGTTTCTAGTGCAAATGAATACAAAATTTGGTCTCTCTACTGTTACTACCTGGAAACTGTAGTGGCTAATCTGGACAGAAATTGAATTATTTAGGTAACTGGACAAAGCAATGAAGCAGAAGTATGCAGCTACTGTCAAAGGTCATAAAATAAAAGAAACTTCAGAAATATCATATAAAATTACTACCTTCCAGAAGCAAACTGCTGGTACAGTCAGCACGATATAATTTCTATATCAATTAGAGGAAAATGAAGAGTGTTACTGTTTGTCAGCTTGCTGTGAACTACTTAGAACAATTTCAGAAACACCCAGCTACGAAATAAAAAGTGAATTCCCTATCTTTTAAAGAGTTTAAGTTTTGAAGTTTAAGTCACAAAAAACTTAAACTTGTTGCAAGCTCATGACTTCTTTGAACAGTTTGTGTCCAACAGCATTACATGAATTTCCAAATGTCCTGGTCTCTTTGAACCTGCTTCTCTTCCCTAGCCTCTATGAATATATAATGTCACATAACAGACCTAATGCACACCATTTAAGACTGAAGTGTAACAAAGACTCAGGTGTCTAGAGGGCAGAATCCCAAAGGAAATCAGCAATTCACAATGGTCAGACATTGCCAACTTGTCTTAGACTTCATCTTGTTCACCAAAAGGTCATTTTCATCGGCACTTTGCTCCCTCGAAACTTAAAAAATGAAATATACTGTGAGTAGATACATGTTGGAGATGTGATGCATTGTGGGAACACTTGATCATAATTTGGTTATGCTGTATTATCAATTCTTTTTGGAACGAAGTGAATTAAGAGTAAATACTTTTGAACACAGCACTGATACTTTTAGCAAATGTGTGCTCTTGGGTATATACCTAAGGGATTCAAACAGAATCCTCCCAGATTGCACTCTTACAGAAGGTCTTATTAGTCACATCCAGGTTTATATTGTTGCACTAGAAAAAGGGGGCATCTCCAAAAGTCAAAATCTGGTACAACGAAATGGTTCAGTTGGTGTCTATGAAAAGTCATGTTTAGGGGGCTGAACTACTTTAAAGTTTGGTGCAATTTGGAAAACATTCTTGAAAGATTTTGGTAACCAAATGATTACTTCTTGCACACTTCTCTTTTCTTCTATCTTCCCCCTTCCTTTCTTTCTTTTCCCCTATATTACTTATATTACTGTTTGTGACAGATGTATACATAGTTCAGACTGACATGTATAACTGATACATATGTATATCTGATTTTTGTACTGCATTTAAAAATAATAAGAATGAAAGCAACAAATTCATCTTTTTGCAAGTATACTAGAATTCAAAATAACACTGAAACTCATAGAAATTATGGAAAAATGCTCTATTTAAAGATAAAACAAACGGATGTATAACATGCTAGGTACCCTTACACTAAATTAGCGCACAGAATATCCTAAATGGCAAAATTTCTCTTTCCCTATGCTTTTTCATTAAAATGGTGATTGCAAGAAAACAAGGGTCTCAGTCCTTATCTGGTATAAACTGGCATGGCCCAACAGAAGTCTATGGATCTGAATGAGTCAAATCATCGATACCAGGCTCTTTGATCCTTCGTGTTTCTTCTGTTCTTTTTCCTAGCTCTTGGCCTGAAGCCTACTACATAGTTATAGCTACAGATCATAGGTACAAAGTGGGCAAACCAAGCCAGCTAGACATAAATGAACTGGTCCAGATACCAGAAGCAGTCTAACCCTGACAATCTGGTAATTGCTTACTTTGCCACACTCCTGCTGTTGATCTGCACCATGTACCAAGTTACCACACTTACAGCTGGCTTGGTAGGATTATGGGGTGGTAGTCAGGTTCAGCTTCCATCTACAAGGTAGATATGGCATGGATAGTAGCAGTAGAGTTTTCCTACATTGTTTCCCACCTCACCACTGCAAATATGCATCAATGCTCATGTAATTATGCCACAGTTCTTACCCAAAGACGTCACATCTAGGTGTAAAAAGTTAATTCTCCCTTCTTGCCCTCTGCCTTTCCCTGATGAGACTGCCAATAGAGATTTCAACTGTGATGTGCTTTTACTTGATGTGGATGCTTGTCCACTGGCATGCTTTTATCTGAGGTGGATGCTTGTCCACTAGGGAACTGTACCAAGATCCACCAAATTATTTTACTTTAGGTCACTAAATGGCCTACAGATAGTAATGAATTTCAGTCAGAGCTGAGTTTGGCTGGATTTCAAGGACTCAGTGAGGTGAATGGATCAAAAATGCCATTATCAATCCCCTGAGCTGTCTAATGTCCCTTGCTTGACGTTCTTGTTTGTTCCAGTGGCTACAATAGAAGTTATACATTCCTAGGGGAAACAGACAATACAACAGAAATCATTTGTTTCTCCAATCTTTAGTATTTAATATAAAGTTGTTTTCCACTCCTACTTGCTGATCACTTGACTTTCTTTAACAAGACATAATTCTTCATGTGTAATTTTGTCAGAGGATTACATCTTTGGAGAGAGCTTTCCAGCTTTTGTTTCATTCTTCGCATTCACCACTGCACCGCTAAATTGACTGACACACAATCTTGGCATTTTACGGTATTCAGTGCCAGACTTCAGCTACTGTTATAAATCATATTTCTCCACACTTATTGCATTTTATTCATTTTATACATGACCAGAGATTAGAGTTCAAATGAAATAGATTTTTTTTCCATCCTACTTATATTCAAAACGTCGCTAGTCTAAAAATCTTTAATTTTACTAACTTCAACTATTGAATAATTCAATTTAAAAAATGTAACATTCACTTGGAAATTTTAGGCACAAGAAGGTAAAGAGAGTCTGACTGCAGCAACTTTATCTCTGTACCCTTATGTGTATGCAGTACACAGTCCTATGCATTTTTCTTCACCAACATAAATATCTCACATATGAAAGTGGGCAGTGGATGGAGAACTCAAGAAAACTCCAAGGAGTACTGAAGTGAAGCTACATGAAGGATTGAAATACTGTGAGGAACTCATTAGTTTCAGCCCCTCACCTTAAATTCTGTGAGTTAAGGCAGTGCAAACATGAACTCAAACTGATTCTTATTTATAAAAGCAACTTTTAGCTCCCATCACCAAAAGGGCTCAATTTACTGGACGACTTTCATTTTTCAGGTCATGTTCTGACCATGGGAGCTCATTGTGCACCACATCTAGGCTTGGACTATGCAAAAATAAGCAGCAGTTATCCACTATACAGAGCGGCTCATTGTCCTAAATGGGACACATCGCAGAACACACTGCACTGTTTTGACATCACCTGGACTGCTCCATTATTCATGTCTGATTCTTCCAAGATGCATCAGAATATATACGACTGTTCCAAAGCCAGATTTCCACTCTCCTCACCATTTTCAGCTCATGCTACAACATTAAGGCCTCACGCTAAAACATTCAACATAGGGAGCATGTATATTCCCATCTAGAAACCACTAGGTCAGAGCTTCCAAGCTTCAGAGCCAGATCCAAAGTCAACTGAGATAATGGAAATCAAAGATAATTTGGATGTTCCCAATCCATTAAGCACCAAAGGATAGGAGGATGGACAACAACCATGACTGCAATTAATAAATTGAAGTAGGAGTTGTATGTAGGACAGGTGGAAAGGCAATGTTCATAGGGTTGTGTGTTAATTAATGTGAAAGTCCATAAAGAAATGAGGGACAGCATAGATAAAAACAGAATCTGTTAGGCTCAAAATAATTTGGGGGAAATATAATAAAAGTTTCTACTACAGCATTGCTAGAGATCTTGTATAGACACCAATGGTGAGACCTGGATATTGACAGAGCAAAATACGTACTATAAGGAATTGTGTCATTATCAGACACTTTCATTTCCAATAGATGCATTCATAACATTTGTTTTTCAATAATTTCAAGGTCTAACTATATCTGGTTATGATCAGTGACAGATTTCTACATCAAACAATCACTGAACC
The DNA here is from genome assembly GCF_001723895.1 of Crocodylus porosus. Classification (NCBI taxonomy): domain Eukaryota; kingdom Metazoa; phylum Chordata; order Crocodylia; family Crocodylidae; genus Crocodylus; species Crocodylus porosus. The sequence continues at coordinate 2,487,841 of NW_017728917.1, forward strand.
AACAAAGTTTAGTGCTAAATAGACATTATTTTGAGGAATAAAAAGAACATTACAGAAGAGGTGGGCTTAGAATGTATCCTTGGACTTAGTGATCATGAATGAATTCACCTGAAATAAAAGGAAGGATGTACAAAAGTACAAAACTGTGGCTGAAGTTCTCACTCTCAAAATGGTAAAAAAGTACTGAGGGGAGAGGCCAGGGGAGAGTGAGTAGAGGGGAGAGGGTGCAGAAAAGAGTAGGAGGACAGAAAAGAGTATCTGAGTAACACCGGTAATCAGAATTTACAAGAAAAGAATAATATAAGACATGCAATATATATAGCGGGCATTCATTTCTTTCATGTATGGATCACACATAGAAACAAAATCTGCAGCTGCGTGACTTCAAAGACATCCAGTATTGTATCATACACAGAAAGCAGACAGAAAATATAGCCTTTAATTTTTTCCTTAACAGGCATACTGACTTTAAATCTTGTTTTATTGATCAGAGTTCATTCTAAATATGGAAATTGGACTTGGTTAGCAACACTTCACTGAATGTCTCCTGATCTACTCTGTCTGCCAGCTGGGCAAATACTGCTAACTCCCCATTCTTCACTTTAAGATCCCTTTGTCTAGTCAACTGATGCCTCTGTCAGTGGTACTGATGCAAACTGCACTGTGCATCTCACATGAACGGTAGCTGAAAGTGTTCACTGCTGTATCCCTCAAGAGATGCTAAGCACTTTATTAGAGACACAAGCTCCTAAATGCAGCCCTTTTCTTCCTATAGCCATATAGGGAAGTGACCGTGACAGCTTCTGCAGATAATACAATTCCTACTTCAAATGCTATTGAAATACTACTATTTTAAATACTGCACCGGAGACATTTTACAATACTCTACCATTTCACCTTTGGGTCAGATGGCATAGTGGTACTATACAGAGTAGAGCTACACCTTATGGACTAATTGAGTATAACTGAATCAGAGATGCATAAGATTTCCTGAGCAAGCTTTCATCAGCTGCTATGAAAGGCCATATAAAGGTACAATATGTCTGTGGGTATTCCAGTGAATACTAAAAAACCCTCAGAGAAAGATGGTTTTATCAGGAAAAATAGAGGGAAATTGTTATTAGAATTATTCTAGGACAAAAGCCACTCAAGAAAAACAGTTCAGTCAAATGTAATCTCCTTGTCTGATTTTAAAGGGAACTTTTTATTGAGAATAAAGGATGGTTGAGAGGGAAACATGGATAAACTGCAAGCACTGGGGAGGATTGCAATAGTTCAGCTGCAATCCACAGCAGATATAAATATGAAAGAAAAACTCCCCCCTTTCTCTGTATTTGTGAATTTTTCCCTATAGAGCACTAGACTGGGGAAGAGATTTTTGAGAGTGAAAGGAACTTATTATTTATTGTTCGAGTGCAATCATCCTACAGCCAGTCTTCTAGCCAAACGGCTGATCCATCCTGGCTTGTTCCTTATATCTTGGTCAAGGAACAAATCCTCCACACCAGGGTGAATCTCACTTTGAAAGAATGGAACTTTTCAAGAACAAGTCTCTGGATCATAAAGGGATGCTCTAGGGCTCTACGAAGGTGGCAAAGGGCTGTGATTCTGAGATCTCTGTTATAACAGCTTCCTAACCTTGCCACAAGGGACATTTTTACTATAATAAATATTTTTATGCAAGGGATTGACAGACACCCTGGTAAGGTTTTGGTCCTTTCTTCTAGTCTGAGTCAACTGTTCTCTTTGGCGTTCTCCTCTGAGAAGTCCCAGAAGGCCCAGTGCTCTTCCACCTAACCCATATCCATATGGAGCTGTTCAGAGAGCTGTTGAGGCAGCAGAAGTGAACTGCAAGTATCAGAGGCACAATACTCAAGTTTTACATTTCTTTTACCTCTCTCAGCTTTCTCAATGCTTCAATGCCTATGTGAAATCAGCACCTATACAAAAAGCAGCTGGCTGTTGCTCAATCCAAGAAAGGAAGAGGTAATGCTAGTTGACACAGGGAACCACTTGAAAAAATTCACTTCACCTTCTCTAAATATCTCTCAGAACTGAAGGTACCTGCACTCAGACTTTTACACTGATCTGTGGCCCTGACCTCCTTTTGGAGCTCCATCCATATTATGGCATGGGAAGACGTAAGTGACCAAAGAAGTGACAACTTTTAGGTAGTTTCTTCCAGCTAGCCTTTCCTTCATAAAGCCCAATTCAGAATAGCACTGATGCCCATGCTTATATCCATCCCTGCTTACAACCTTATGCATGAGCTTAAGTTCCACTAATATCAAAGGACCATGTAGTCCAAGTCCCTTCACATGCAAGCATAAATAAGCAAACAAAACTTATACATACATTAATGAAGACACATTTTAGGGGCTGGGAAGACAGAATGAATAAGAGGTTGTTCCCTTTTATTTTTATTTTTGAATTCCTGGGAGAGTCTCAGGTTGCTAGCTGGCTAAAGCTAATCTCTTTGACACTGTGTCTAGCAGAAGGAACATGAGAGGAAAATTTAGATTGTCAAGCCAGCAGACGGGGTAGTCTTTTACTCTTTGCAGAAAGGAGATCTGCGAAGATGTTCCTTTTTCATCCGTTTTCTCAACTTGGCTACATTTTTTCTTCTGTTCCAAACAAAACAAAGTTTGTGTAGACTCAGCAGAAGATGTCCCTGTGTGGCCAGTGTGTTGACTCTCCAGCATTTCCAGCGCGGACTTGGCCAACATTCAGAGCTGCAGCACTAATGTTCATAAGTACAAAGCTGGAATAAAGCTACTTTACAATTTAGCAGCTGAGCTTACAATCACCTGCTTCCATTTGCTCCTGCTTTTAAAACAGGTTAACAGGAACAAAAAGGACGTGAGCTACTACTAAATGGAAAGACTCTTGCCAGGCAAATGTAGACCATAGGAATGGCACTTGGCCAAGGGAGGCACCACAGTATGCTGCTATAGGAGTGCAGCCATCCTAATACTGGCCAGAACTTCCTGTGTAATGATTATGTGACCCATGAGCTACAATGTAGTCCTTGTCTTGTAGTATAGCTGGAGTCAGGGAGGGCATGTAATTGGAATTAGAAACTATTTCAAGTAACAGCTGAAATGCCTCTATAATAAACAGAATCCACAGTGCCTCTATAGGATACAGACTGTTCTGCATACCAAAAACAACAACAACAACCAAAAAACCTGTAGAAAAATACCATTATATTAGTTGGATAGCTAGGTTTCACTTCTTTGCAGGAGTTTTCTAGTATGGGTAAAACTTTAATATCAGCTTAAGACATGTATAATGTCAGTTGAATTAAAAATTAGTTAAACACATCAGTGTACATCTATACTGTTACAGTTATTTCGAATAATATGTATGTTTTTGGCTAGCTATACTTGGAATATTAGAAATCACCTTAGTGACTTTACAGTGCTGCTGCTCTCTTTTATTTAAAATAAAATATTATAGCAATCTGAAGGCCTCAATATGCCTAATTCCTCCTTGTATTATTCATCAGTTATGCAGTTTTATTTGACTCCTTATAAAATCTTCCTTTCTTTTTTTTGAGCAATAACCACTATAAATAAATGGGAAAACCTGTCAAACTTTAAGCAGTAGAATACTATTGCTATATACTTACAATCACTTTTAAAAAAAAATGGGAACAGTGCAGTGATATATTTTCATAGCTATAATTATGTGTGTGTGTGTAAATAGTGTTACTGTGTAGCTAACCATTTATGTGATCTTAAACGTGGCTAGTTTTGTAATAGGTATAAGTATCATGTTGTCAAACATGGCCGTGACTGATAATTTGCTAATGCCTGTGTTAAATCCTATGAACATGTCCAGTAGAACCTAGCATCCCAAAACCCTGAGTTATTCACGCTTGTAATTGCCATTGGTTTCAAAGTCAATGGGAGTCAGGTGCCCATACATCTTTGAGCAGTTGGACCCAACTTCAGAGAAGCACTGGCAAGCTCAGTCTTTATTCACTTAGCAAAGCAATTAGGGCCTTTCTGTAACTACCTTAATTCCTACATTTAAAAAAAGTGATTAGAGAGTTGGGGTTCCCTGTCTCTAGACACTAACTTTAGACAGGGGCACATTCTTAGCACTTATAGTGTCTGATGTTGGGCACTCAGAAATTACTAGAGAAACATGAAGAAGTAAGAACCCTTCTACGATCTGTCTTTTATAAAACCTTGATGTAAACACTGGTCAAGAATTCGCCGGGCTACATTTGACCCAAGGATCAGAATTTTCAGCCACCATTATCTACATTTTTAACTACTGAACATAGCCTATAGCTGGTTGGGCTCATCTACACATCTGCCTATGGTGATGAAGCAATGCGCTACATCACCAAACAGCACACTACAGCAATGGACAGATCATGTGAGTTTACACATGATCTGCAGCTACGTCACCATAGCAGCGTGCTCCCCTGTTGTAGCATGCCACTACGGCAACATAGCTGCTAAATCTGACCGTGCACCACGTGCATGGTGCAGTAGGGGAAGTTACTGCATCGTGCTTTATTTCCAAAAGGAAGTACTAAACCATGGCATGGTAGCAATGTTGTCGTATGGCAACATGTAGATGTACCCATTGAAAATCTAGTGATAAATAAGTAAGACAAGGTAAAAAGCAACTTGATAAATACAAAGTAAAATCTCCAAGTCCTAACTGAAAGAAATTCTGAGACGTGGCAAGCTTCTGGGACTCACTCTCAGTCTCTTTACCCTCATTTTTTTTTTTATCCGTATGGGTGAATGAGATAACAATTTACTACATGGTATGGATTATGCAGGTGGTGGTTTTTTGTCAAGCTGCAGGTCACAAGTGACAACTAATTTGACAACTGGCAGCAGCTCATATAGCTGTACAATGCTGTCATGGAAATGAACTGTTTGGGAAAGAAGCTAATACTTACTTCTGCTTTGACTTGGCAGTGCTGAAAAATACTGGTAAAATTATTTCATAGCCTGGGAATACACAGAGAACAAAAATGCTGGTGGTTTTTACCTATATACTTTAAGCATATTGGACGCCACAATTTTGTTTTATTTTTATTGTCTAGTAAATCATTTGGGCCCAAGTTCTGAAAGAAAGTTTGGTCAAACAGTGTTCTCATTCTAACAGTTGTTAAAAAAACCAAAATTTATAGTCCAAAATGGTAGCGCTAGGGCTAATAAAAAAACCAACAACATAGAACACTAGTATCACAAAACCACCATGGCTGCCTATACACATGCTCAGGGGTGGGGTGGGGGAGTATTTTAATTAGAGCAGATCCCAGACAGCTGCTCTAATTAAAATGGCCCACAATCATGTTTATTAAGTACCCATGTTTCAAAATAGCCACAAGACAGTTTAGCTAAAGCTTATTTGATGGGGTTTAGATAAAGCGCCCTTGTAGTCTTTTGAAATGCATGGGGGCTTAATACATGTGATGGGGAGGTGACGCTGGAGCATTCCAGTTAGAACACAGAGCAGATTCAACTGATGCACTCTAATTAGAACGTGAACTGGGCATGTGCATAGGCACCCTATCAGTTCATCAGTAGCAACCTCGGCAGAAAGGCTACAAGGAATTATCCCCTCACCTTGCCAGAAAGGGTTCTTCTACAATATAGTTGGAACGTTATGGATGAAACAGAAGCTGGCATCAACGTTAACTGCACTACAATTGTTGTATGGAGAAGATGACTTACAATCTCCATGACTGTTAATGTGGCATCTTTTCACACAAAAAACCCCAAAACTTCAAAGTAAAAGGAAGGAGCCTAGAAAAAAGAAAGAACAAAGAAAACCAAATCTCTCACATTCCTGATGTCTCCGACGTATGATGAAGAATAGGAATTTCATGCACAATTTTTTTCCATACAGCCAATTCAAATTCCCTTTTCTCTTGCTTTTTACCTTCTGTTTTGTCTTTCCTTCTTCTGTCTATATTTTTATTTTATTATTATTAATCTATTTGCACCTACACTGAAAGTATCCTCTATAACAGGGCGACTCTGTGTGTGCTACCTATTGACCACTTTTCTGAGCATGTCACTGTTATGTAGTTAGCATTTTAAAATGCAACGTACCATAATTGGCCAGTAAACCCAACAGGTTACAACTCAAAGGAAAAACAAGCTATAACCCATGCTCTAGTCTTGCATAGAGAGTAGACTTTCAACAAACAAGTATGTCCAAGTAAAATTTTGGTTAAGCGCTGGTAACACAAGAGTTGAGTTATGAACATGCGCAGCAGAGACAGGCTTATGGAAAATTCCACCATATGCCCAGCATGTGCCCCCTGGGTGACCTATGGGCCTGTCAATCAAGTTTGACCTACTTTTCACTAGGCACATGCTCAGTCACCACACAGAAAGTAACCAGACACATGCTCAGTCCATCTGTAGCATGACTTCATCTGACTAGAAAGTTCTTTTGAATAAGCGCCCGGATTGGCCACAAAATTCTTATAAAAGGGCTTATGAGCCCCCACCGGGGTGTGGGTGTTTGGAGTGGTGTGGGTGTTAGGAGACTGGACGTTTTGTTGGCGTAGAGAGAGAGAGAGCTGCTCAACCTGCAAGCAGAGGCTGCTATTAGCAGGGACTGCGAGGCAGGGAGAGATTGGTTCTAAGGGCCCCGGTTCTTCTCCTCACAACTCTACACTTCGTATTTGCTTCCTCGATTCCGTTCGTTCTCGTATTGGTCTTTGGCTTTTGACTGACTATTGGCACCGACATCTGACTACGATTTGGATCACTCCTACTCACCTCAACCTCGACTTCGTCTTCCATTTACCTGGCTTCCGACCTTGGCTTCCACCTCCGACCATTCGTTTGTCCACTGGACTGGCATCACGACACGTTACAGTTGTTGTTTGTCTGTTGATCCTTATATGAGCTGTTGACCAGCCCTGGGACTTAAGGAGTGGGCAGCCGCCCCTATCCCTCGCGGGGTAGAACGCAAGGGCTCACTCCGGAACCCCGTGGGCCAACAGACCCCTTTGTTGTTGTTTGTTTGTTCCACCTACTGTAACTGAAGCAGCATCGTTACCTACGCCTCAAAGCGTAAGTTAATAAAATCCAGTTTGTTTTTGAAACCATACGAGTCTCGTGCCTCAGAGCTCCACGCCAATAATCCCGCCTGTTTCGTGTTCAGTCTACCACCCCGGCCAACCGTGACACTGGGGCCTGGTTCATCCCCCCGGGACAAAGTAATGTACAAAAAATGTAGCTGGGGCTAGTTTCTGGTTTTAACGCAGTTACACCAAAACAAGACAGAAGTTAATACAGTAGTGAATTGGGATGACTATACATGTGTCCTGATGCATTCTAATTAGAATACGTCAGAGCAGACTTGATTGACTCCACGTTTTAATCAGAATGCTCTAGCATTACCACAGTATCACATGCATAAGCCATTTTTAAAGGCTTGGTCTGTTGATGCTTACTACACGTGACACTGTTTTTTTCATTAGGGTGCGTCTCCTGGAACCGCGCTAATTAAGACAGCCCCTCCTCCCCGCCCCCAACACATGTATCCCTCAGACTCTATCTCTGTCCTTTACGCTACAATTAATCTCATCTTGGGTACTTACATGCTCTGCATTACTTAAGTATCTGAATGACTCACGGTCTTTAACAGACGTATCCTCAACAACACTCTTCTGAAGTACAGGGCTGGTGGCCAGAATTAAGGATAACAAAAAGTCCTTTTTCAAATACGTAGTGAGTAAGAAGAAGGCACCAGGTAACGTGGTGTCCCTACAGGACAGGCTTGGCAATCTGGTGATTGCAGCAAAGGAAAAAGTTGATCTCTTCAATGAGTTCTTTGTCTCCATATTTCTGAGCAGGGACCAGGACAACTCCCCCACTAGGATTACAGACAGGCTCAGGGGACATGACACCATGCCTAGGGTCAGGGACAATCTACTTAGGGAACTTTTGGAGGGGCAGGATGTGTTTAAATCAGCAGGTCTGGATGCTCTTCATCCGAGGGTACTGAGGGAATTGGCAGAGGTCATAGCAGGGCCCCTGGCACAGCTGAATGAGCACTAGCGGTGCTCTGGCTAGCACCAGAGGACTGGAAAAGGGCCAGTGTGGTCCCAATTTACAAGAAGGGGAGAGAAGAGGACCTGTGTAACTATAGGCCGGTCAATCTCACCTTGGTCCTTGGGAAGATCTTTGAGAAAATTATCAAGGAGCACATCTGCGGGGGCCCAGCATGGGAGGTAATGCTCAGAAGCAACCAACACGGGTTCATTGCTGGCAGATCCTGCCTGACTAACCTTGTTTCCTTTTATGACCAGGAGGCCACCAAGTCCTTGGATGCGGGCATTGAGGTGGATGTTGTCTACCTGGACTTCAAGGCCTTTGACACTGTTTCTCACCCCATTCTCATAAAAAAAAAAACTAGGTGACTGTGGCATGGATGCCAACAGAGTCAGATGGGTGGCAAATTGGCTCGATGGCTGCACCCAGAGAGTGGTGATGGAGAGGTCGTTTTCGACCTGGAGGGATGTGAGCAGTGGAGTTCCCCAGGGCTTGGTCTTCAGGCCTGAGCTATTCAACATCTTTATCAGTGACTTGGAGGCAGGCGTGGAAAGCATACTGTCCAAATTCACCGATGACAGAAAGATGTGGGGAGAAGTGGGCACACTGGAGGAGAGGGACAAAATCCAACTAGATCTAGACAGGTTACAGAGAATGGAATTCAATGCAGACAAGTGCAAAATGCTGCACCTAGGGAGAAGGAACCTGCAACATACCTATAGGCTGGGGAGCACTGTTCTCAACAACACAGTGGCTGAAAGGGATCTTGGAGTCACTGTTGACTCCAGGATGGACATGAGCTGCCAATGAGAGGAAGCACCTTGTTGTAGATCTACAGATGTATCAGAAGCAGGTCCAGGGAGGTGATCCTTCCCCTCTATGCAGTGCTGGTCAGGCTGCAGTTGGAGTACTGTGGCCAGGTCTGGGTGCCATACTTCTAGAGGCTAACATGGAGAGGATCCAGAGGAGGGCCACTTGCATGGTCAGGGGGCAGCAGGCCAGGCCCTATGAAGAGGCCCTATGAAAGGGCCTAAAACTATTCAGCTTCCACAAGAGAAGACTGAGAGGGGATCTGGTGGCCATCTATAAAGTCACTGGGGGGACCAGCGGAAAACAGGTAAGGCTCTGTTCCTCTGGGCACCATCTGGGATAACAAGGAATACCGGCCACAAATCGATTGAGAGCTGGCTCAAGCTTGATATCAGGAAGCATTTCTTTATGGTTAGGGCTGCCAGGCCCTGGAATGGGCTCCCAAGGGAGGTGGAGCTCTCTCCTACCTTGGGGGTCTTCAAGAGGAGCTTGGATAGACATCTGGCTAGCGTATTATGATCCCAGCACTCATACCTGCTCAGGGCAGGGGGTTGGACTTGATGATCTGTTCAGGTCCCTTCTGACCCTACAAACTATGAAACTAGAGATATGTTAATATCCTCATTTTACAGGTACAAACCGAGAAACAGAGAGACTTACTTTAATAGGATGTCTCTAAAACATCTGCAAATAATGTCCAACTCCATTCAGTTTTCTAAGCTGTTATAACATTTTCTATAGAATTGATCAAAATGCCTACAGAACCCTACTGGTTTCATGTTTATTAAATTCCATATGCCTCTCTTATTTGGGTAAGTTTTCTGGAAACTTCTACTTAACATCGACGATATCTAATTTGCATAGTTCCTCAACAAATAACATCATATCTATCTTTGTACAGATCACTGCTTGCGACTGCTTATGGCATTTTTCATACAAATAGGGGCATTAATCTTGGTTTTATAACTTCAGATGAATGTAGTTTTTCAAAGCTCTCCCCATATTTCTTTTGCCGATTCACTTTTTAAAAAATCATTCCCTGGCACTATGGCAGTATGAAGTATTATTATGACGTATCTTAGGAAGGCATGTTTTGATCACCACTGAAAGTTTGTGTATTTCAAGAAGAGGTTAGGATTCTACCAGGTAAAAAGTGCTGCAGTGTAGAAATAATATCATTCTTCAAGAATCCCTTTTACTACTTGACTTGCTGTCACTTTGTGGCCATTATTATCCCAGTATTACTGCCCTCTAACCTTTTTCTTAGTGCACCTGATCCAAAGCCCAAAAAAGTCCATGGGAATTGGTCTGTTGAGGTTGATAAGCTTTGAAGGAGAGCACATATACAAAGAAAATGTTCTTTACCTCACCACAATACTCAGGATCTAATTCAAAAACTTTATACCCTCAAGGGGAAATCACAGTGCAAATGGGTATCTGCTGAAGCTTAACCTTTCCTGTATTTCTTGCATTAAAACATTGATTATAAAAACATGAATACAGAGCTTTTGGGCTTTGTATTGACTTTTTATTAGAATATAATTGTTATGCAAAGAAAATCTACATATTGCTTTTGATAATCTGTACCCCCTTCTTATCATGGGAAACAGCCCTTCCATTAGCCTTGATATAATGCGGTATAAGGGCTAAATCTTCAGCACCCATAACAGTTTAAATAGGTTCAGAAATCTGCAGTTCATGTTTAAATATTCAAGATTACCATTTGTAATTCTATCCAATCAGTGACATTTATTAGGTTCAGCTTTATTTGTTACCCCTGTTTGGTTTACCAGAATGAAAAATGATTTTCCTTTCCAACGCAAACAAGAAAGCAATACTTTTGAGAACTGTGATTAGAGTCACACAGAAACATAGTAGTGGCAGAATAAGCTTCACTCCTGACCAAAAGTCAATGCGATATCAAGCCCAAGCAAAATAACATGATAACTCATAAATTCTGCTGTTTGAGGGACCAGGTATTTACAAAATATAGTGCCTAATATGAGCAAAGGTCAAAAGGTTTTCTTTCTCTGTCCTCTTGTTGGCTGTGTCAGAATATATCACTCTTTTGGTGCAGTATCATTATCTCAGTACCGTCTGCAGGTGACAAAGAGCCCTGTGGGAGGAGGTTGCTATGGCAGGAAGAGTAATATGTTACCTCTGAAATCTGAGTTTGGGTCGTTCTCTTTACAAGGGTCATGAAGCAACCTTGAAGTAAAGAGCTCCTTGCTGCAATCCACGTTTCTCATTAAAAGGGCCAAATCATGTTTGGTTTTCAAAAGCGGCTTCAAAATGTATATCTGGCCATATGTAAAGTGACAAAGGTCATTTTCCACACATTTCTCCCTTCACTTATGTTACAGTTTCCAAAATGATGGCATCAACTGTAAGTATAATGTATTTAAGTTTAACACACAAGTGTTAAAGATATAGCCTGTGGGTGGAAACTGGCCTATGGGGCTATGTGGTCTGATTGGCTGCAGTCCTGGGAGGGCCAAGAATTAGGGGGAGGGGGGTGGGGACAGGGTTTACCATTGAAATCTGGGGCACTGAGGACAAAAAGGGGATTAGGGACACATTTTGGCAGCAGCAGGGAGCAGCAATGGCTGTGTTAACCACAGGGGCTGTTTTAATGCTGCTCACACTGCTGACCCTGACACTTGTCTCATAGCCAGAAGTGGGTCTGGACCTGGCTGTGAGCACTAAGTGAGTTTGGTATTCCTGGCTTAAGACAACACTGAGATGCAGTGACCTCTTATGTCATAACATTCAGAAAAAAGAAACTCTGCATTTCCACAAGGGTGAGTTTGAATGTACACCCTGACCTGATTTCTTCCTATGCTCAGTAGTTCTAAATCTATGGGATTATTCTAACGCATCTAGTAAATCCAAATAAACTGGTGGCATTTGAAATTTAATAGACCAATGTAAGGCTCAGTGAAATATGTAAGACTCATTAACTTCAGGAGTCTGTGATTTTTCTTTTTGGCCAAGTGAAGGAAGGATTCCACAGAAATTATTTGCAATTTTTGATGAAAAGTATTGTGACACAATTCCTTTAAAATCATGTTTTCAGTCTAAATACATGTAAATCACTATATACATTTCTTACCAATGGAGAGCACATTTAAACAAACCTGGGACCAAGATCATCCATGACCACTCAGTCTTCATTTACTGCACAGCCAAGCCACTCAAAGAATCAGAGCAAACAGCTAAATATATAAATCCAGAAGCAACTATTGCTGCCAGCCAGTCTAACCTCCCCAAATTAACTCTGCATGAACTAAAGCACACCTTTTAGAAAAAAGCATCCAGTCTTTATTTTTAAGTGTACAGTGCTAAAGAATTATAACCATAAATTATAGTAAGTTTAATTACTCTCTGTTAACAATGTGTGCCTTATTTCTAGTCAAATTTCATCTCACTTTAACTTTCAGCCATTCCAGACATCTTGGTCTGTCTTTCACAGCTAGCTTGAAGAGGCCTCTGTCATAAACCTATCCACAGGGCACCTGCAGAGCCCAAAGTTTGTCCCACTGCTTGTCCCAAGGAACAGACCAAAGTCTGCCCTGGGATAAGTCCTCTGGCTAATAGACCATTTCTCTCAAATGCTTTTGCTACTGTCCAGTTGTTTTTCCCATTACAGGCATATAATGCCTTGGGGGGTCCAACCTAATTATGTCTCCTCCTGCCTGTGTCTGGGAGTGCCAGTTTTCCTTTATGCATGCCTCAGTCCTCTAATAAACCACATCCTAAATTTTACAGATATACATAGATGGTATAAAATAATCTATACAGTGATAAAAGCATCATAAATGCATACAGCGTAACACTGGCTTTTCTATAAGACCATACATGCTATTATCAGTACAACAAAACACAAGAACAACATTCACGATGCCCCACAAACGGATGCAACAGATTTGTGACAGCTTCTATAACCCAGTTTCTCTTCCCCAGGTATTTGTACCAGGGGCAATTTGAACGAAAAGGATAGGATTCTCTGTTAATGGTTTAGAGCTCACATAATTGAGCAGTTCAAATTCCATTCCAACCCATAAAATGGTACATACATACACCCTTGTCAGTTCATTACAGTATTTACATTTTAGTAAATATTTTGGCAATAAAACCCATGCATTTATAATATCCCATATAATTCTAAAGATAGAGATCAAATAGCTTAGTCAAATGCATCTCTGTGAACCTTTCCAGGCTCAGTTTGGGAACTAAATCCCAAATACTGATTCGGAAGCAAACCCGCTGAAAAAAATTCATCCTCCCAGTTCTCCTAAGGGATCTCATAGCCTCTGTGTGCATTGGGTTTTGGGAACTTCCTCAGAAAAAAACTAGGGTAAAAAATGGTTTGTATAGTTTGCTAGGAAGAGAGGGAGAAGCAAGTTTTCTCCATTTTCACCTATGCAAATAACATCACCAGGCACATCTACATGTGCCCCTGTACTTGCTAGTACTAGTAAAGTACTTAGTACTCAACACTTACAGGTAAAGTACCAAGTACTTGGTACTTTACTAACAGGTCTGCGTTACTTCACAGTCCCGGTGGTGCATGGGTCATTTCCAAGCCTACTGCGCTGCAGCTCGTTGCTACTGTGCAGTAGTGTCAGCATCACAGCTCATGCTCCCAGATGCTATGTCACAATAGCAATGAGCTACATCACTTTAGCTCATCACTATGGCAACATAGTGTCTCATGTAGAAGCGCGCCCACTATGTATATTCTGAGTTTTTCCAGATATGTCTTTAAGTATGACCCCAGTGCTCAGTTTGAGTGAATATGGAATTTGATATATTTTCTCCACTGCAGCCTCTGCTGACAGTAGGCAGTAAACAAGGTCAGAACAGGTTAACCACCTGAGAGAGACTTTCTAGTTCCATGTTACTTGAGGTGAAAAATATTAGAGAAAAGTATCTTTAATAAGCAAAGATGCCATGCAGGAAAAGTCGAGGGTCTAAGGTAGAGAGAAGAGAAGTGGAATATTAGAGAACAGAAGAAATAAAATAGAGAAAGCTGAAAAAGGAAACAGTTTTCAGTGTGGGTGCAGCAAATGTATTATGCTTCAAAAACTGCCTAAGCCATTTACAAAGCTCAGGTACAAGTACCACCATCCCTCCCGCATAGGGGTGGATTCAGAGAGGGTGCAGTGGCATAGACAGTGCTGTGAGAGTCTCTGGGGACCTTTTTAAAGTCCCCAAAGCACAATCTCCTCGTTCCCCATCATGCCCTGAGACATGTGCCCTCCTTCCCCTTCCTCTCCCCCCACATGCAAATGCTGCTTTCCCAGCTATCCCAGGGGCATGGTAAGCTTCCAAGAAAGCCATTACTGACCACTTCAGGTGGGCTCAGCTGGGAACAGTGACAGAGGCAATGATGAGGAGCAGGAGCTTCCTCTGAGCACAGAGGGGAAGGGGGAAGGGGGTTCCTACAGGCTTTGGGATCTTTAAAAAAGTCCGTAGAGTCTCCCATGGCATAGTCTGTCTAAACCAATGGGGAGAGGGAGGAGACTGGGAGTGGAGGATGTAGTCACCCCTGCAACGTGGGTGGTTGCTCCCACATCCGCCTTTGCCAAATCCGGGATCTGCCCCTGCCCTCGCCTTCCAAAAAAGATGAGTTTGGGGAATGGTAAGGACAAGTGGGGATGAAGAAAGGGCGAGGTAGTTCAGGAGTACATAGACCCTAATTCATGACTGGCTGAAATGTAAACACCTAACTCTTACCCATACCGGGCACATCTACACCAAACATTTACTGAGGAGTTGCCCAATTAGCTCCACAGTAAACAGCTTGGCACCTACACATTAGGTCGGAGGAAACTAATAAACTCTGCAACGGGTTGTTATTACTTGTTAATACATGTAATATCTTTCCATGGAGTTTCTTTGTGCACAGCAGCACATGTGTAGATACCAACATGGCTGGCTGGGGCATGAGGGTGCTTCAGTGCGGGGACTGTCTGCCAACTAGCCCCACACTGAAGCACCCTTGTGCCCCAGTCAGCATGGTATTAATATGCACATGTAAATGTGCCCATTACGTGCATTAAGCTTTTGTACTCTGCATATACAAATACAATATTTTGTAAATCCAAGGGGGCAAATATTCTATTAATCTGCAGAGGAAACTGATGAGGCAAGTTTTGAAAATGTGGCCATGACTATACTTTAGCTAACTTACAATGCTTTAAACACTTGTACCCAGAGCTGATCTTCCTGGGTGACCTGAAGATATGCAAATTACAGGGGCACTGAATGCATTGCTGGCATTGATAAAAACAACAAGGCTTACAAGGTTACTTTTTTTATTGCATGAGGATAGCAGACTAAGTGTCTCTGTGTGCTTTTTCACCTCACTGAGCCATCATTGCCAGCAGCTCACTAACCCCTGCCATGTGTTATAACATTTATAGACAGTAAGACTGATGGAGCCACATCTTTTACCCCAGGTGTAACCATTAAAATTCTGCCAGCAAACCTTGACATTTTATTTTCTGAAAGCCAGGTTCGGCTTTCTGAGATGTTAAGAATATATTTATGACACCACCGTTATGCCTGTGTCAGCCTTTTCCCATTACAAACACCTATTTTCAATAGCAAAATGTGCTAGTTAAGGAGCTGTGGATTCATCATCTGATATAATTGCTTTAAGCCACACTTCCTCCAGCTGAAGTCTAACACATTTTATTGGCTAGAACCAAGGAACATGTTTCATTGATCAATGCTGTCATACTTCATCTTAGTGAGCACTTTAAAATAAATTATAAGGCATTCCCATAGTAGGACATGTAGGGCTACACTAAGAGAATACACAAATGGTCTGCAAAATAATAAAAAAAAAAAAATCTAGCCAAGCAATGATGCATTCATATTTTATTTTACAGGTGCATTCCAGTAGGTGCTGATTTCATCTATTATTCTTTTGGCAGTGTCCAAGCTTGTGTTTAATTAACTAAATGACTTGAGCCATCCAATTCTTGTTGTTACTAATGTATCACAATTAGAACAAACTGTAACCATGGAAACTGCTCAATCTATCATAATTCATAAACTGAAGCAGGCTTGCTTTTATAGTTTATAGAATACTTGAGTTTCTGTGACATGCAGCTGGGCATTTATTGTCATGCTAAACTGGGAATTGGTAATCTCAGAATACAAGATGATTTAGGTGCTCATTTAAATGAGATTTAATTATAAGGAGCCTATCATTTTAGGGTCTGGAGCCAAGATTCAGACACTTGAGGATCGTGCACTTTTGTGCATGGTTAACGCTGATCCATACACGTGAGTATTAGTCTGCAATCCATCCCCCTCTTGATGTTCAAAGATTGCATTTGTTTGATTACACAGATTAACAAATGGAGTCTTGATCTCAACTCTGCACTACTGCAATATCTATGGTAGCATCCAAGCTATTCACCGTTGTATTCCAGCTGTGACACTGTATCTTGGGTTACAGAATGACCTGTCATGAATTCTTGTTCAAGACTGCCAGGCAGCTCAGAAATTAACTCCTGTGTGTAGCATCTCAGCAGTGGTACCTAACTCAGAGATAACACTAGAAAAGAGCTAAGTATTATTTACAAGGATTTCTCAGCAGTTAATTTAAGGCATTTACAGAAAGCAATGTGGAATATTATTAAGCAGTCAAAAGACCTGTATTTTAAGTCATACTAGTTCACACACTTTACCACTCTACAAAGTGAATAAAGCTAATAAATACACCCTAACCTGCATGTATGAATTTATGAAGTATAATTTTGTTGCTGTGTACCTACTAATACAGCATCTGCCTGTTTTACTGGAGACTGAAACATATCCATTCAGTCTCTTCTGTCCCCTGAGTACTAAATACAGATGCCTGTCAAATACCATGGGGATCCTGTTAGCTGTACATGAGGAAGCAAGTCTAAACAAAATAACTTGTAGTCATGAAAAATTAAACATAAAGCATGAAAGGTAACTTCTGGGTCTCTAGGGAAAAATAAATCAAAGCTCCTATAGTTAGCAGTTCAGCGAACATCTTAAAAAGGGGATGATTTTTTTGGTGACACTGTTCAAATCCAGAAATCCAGGCACACTTCTCCCCACATGGAAGATCACTACAGGATATCACTACAGGATATCTTCTCCATGTTACCTTCTTGAGCAGGGACAGGCAATTATTTCAGGCGGAGGGTTGCTTACTGAGTTTTGGCAAGCCATCAGGGGCTGCAAGACAGGCAGCCAGGGGCACATAAATAATTTTCTAAATTTTTTAGGGGCCCCGCAGGGCAGATGGAATGGCCTAGTGGGCTGCATCCGGCCCCTGGGCCTCATTTTGCCCACTCCTGCTCTTGAGTCCCAGTAATATCGCATGAGGCATTGGATAACACTGCAGTGCTCACAAGAGAATACCTAGGCATACATCCAAAAGATGTGTTTATTCTCTTCCAAACAAATCCTTGCTCACTTCCAGGTTAGATTGAATCTGCTTCCTATACCAAACACTCAGTCTGAATGCCAGGGCCTTCTGCGCTACTCTGTTTCCACAATGCAGTTTACCTCCCTAAGGAGACAGTGTTGAAGTACAGGCCATTGATCACAAGAAAGAATCTTTAAAGGGCCAGCCCTTTATTTCTTATCTTGAGTCATTACCAGATTTCATTTTCCACTCAGTGGAAGAAGCTAATGAACTGCATTGATTTAGAAACACTCAGGAAGCAAAATGCTCCATCTTTTCAGTTCAGCTTCTCAGAGTGCCCCCAAAGATGGCACCAATATGAGAGACATGTTTTTTAAATAACAACCCTCATACATATTTTAAAACCCCATCCTCCTTGGTGAAGCTATGCATTTCGAGTACTGACCACCTCGACTGTGCTATCCGAGTCATGCTATTTTTGTCAGGGATCACTTTAATGCATTAACTTCAAGTGCATTTTGCTCTTTGCATTACTTGGTGAATGACTGTTTACAGCTCAGATGGTTAGCAGGATCTGTTCCATTACTAAAAAAAGCTACCTGTCTTCAAATTATATTTAATTACCTTCATTAAACGTTACCGCTTGTTCTGATTTGGAAAACGTAAATCACAGAGAATAAAAGACAACAGCATAGCTTATTGTTCATTGAATATTTTTTCCTCCTCCACTGTTTGTATTTCTTTAGGCAAATTTCCCCTTCTGGCCTGATGCCCAACTATTGTGTTGTAAACAAATAAAACGATCACACTCAGCTGGACAACCAGTGCTTGGCACGAAACGGTCAGAGCTGAGAGCAAACAGTAACATGTCATTTGTAAGTATGTGTTTCAAACAAGTGGCTGCATTCACTCTCCGTTTTGGATTCCCTGACCACAGACAACAGAGCGACTGAGATGTGCTTTCCCAAATGCCCGTGCAACGTTAACTTTAAAAATTCATCAGAACATTCCACGTAGCGATGCATTTTAATCAAAAATTGATTGGCTTCCTGATGGGCAGAAGGTCTAGCCCCCCCCCCCCCCAAAGTCTGGATGACTAAATGTGTTCAGCTTGCTTCTAATACTCCGGTGCAGATGACCCTACCAATAGAGATTTGGATGGGCAGGCTTCTGCCAGGTAAGGGGGGTTTAGCTTGTGGAACAGCTATTTATATCATAGGGCGACAAGGCAGATTTCCAGTTGGTGTTCCTCCCCTTCTGTGCTCCTGACGTGTGCGCTACAGAAGAGAAACATATGGGCCTTTAGTATCACTGGTGTTTAGAGACTATTATGATAGGCACATTAATAACAACAAAGAGAAACATATAAGATGGATGGATAACGTCAAGCCAGCATCTTTCAGGAGTAAGGTCTCTTTTGCCCCTGAAATGCACTGCCTTTACTCTGCAAAGATTTGGAACTGCATTCTTCTGTCATAGGCATCATCCAATATCAAACCTGGGATTGCTGAAACCCAAAGCCCAAGATTCAAATTTCATGCCCCAGGTGTCTCAAGGATAATCTTCTTATAGACGTGTTTGCTCATGCACACACAGCTCACTGCAGGCAAAAGACATTCAAGAACTGATTACTTAGCCTGCTTACACCACTTGTTCTTCAGGGGAAAACAAACATTCTCCGCTGCATAGTAAACAGAAATGCGCACAAAGATTCATCTCGAAAACATTTTGGACCCTGATAATTTCCAAAACATAGTTTTAGTTTGCCAGAAAACTCAGTATAAATAACTTGCCAAATTCTACCTAAGAGAAAGAAGGAAGAAAATTTTGGCACCGGTAGAGGATAAGACACCCTCAGAGAGACAAATTCACAGAACCATTATAGGCAGGCAGAAATTCTGTGTGTTTGAAGGAGGCAAGGAGAATCTATTTCTCTTCTACTGCAGAGATTGAAAGGTAATCTCCCACAGACTTTTTCCAGTCTGTAAACCCTTTTATAAACCCAGCCTACCCCTTCCCACCCACACAACAGAGCATGATGCTCTGTGAGCAGCCAACCTCTCATTAAACATATACTATGAAGAACAACAAGTTAAAGGCAGAACCAGAAGCACGTGAATCTTCTTTCTGCCAATTTGGCATATCCATACAAGCAGAAGAGCCAACAACAGCCTGGGTCATGACTTCAGGTCATATGATAACACAGGTGTCAACACTGGAATTTAGGCAATCAAAATGGGTGCATACATGCATCTGTTTAGGCACTGATATGAGAACTGGACATCAATTTTCTATGAGAAAGAAAACAAACTAAAAACTGAGAGATTAAAAGGTTCTGCTACTATAGGCAAGATTCAATGTTTCCACATTTCCCAAACATAGCTGTGGTCAAAACCAATCTCTTTGTTCCATACGCACAAGGGAAGGCATAGTGGCTGTATGGGCTATTACTGCCCTAACTGAAAGCATGCTTTCTCGGTGGCTATTATATCAGTCTTTTAGTGAAAGAGAAAAAAGAAAAAAAAAAGACCAGGTCAGTTCTTTTAAAAGAATATGATGTCCAGCTTTGAACTTTTCAACATATAAAAGATATTTTTTTCCTTTACATTTGTATACTTCCACACTTTATAACAGCAAGGACGGCCTCTGGGTCATACATTTTTTGGCAATAATGACTGACTTGAGTTAAGGCCCAGGACTCTCACCTCTTCCAGCTGACAGAAAATGCCTGATGAGAGGTCAGTGTTGTTCAAATATTGATTTTTCTAAATGAAACCTAGAAGTTCACTTGATCGTAATAAATAGAAAATCAATAATGGGCATGCTGAAAATGGAGGGTTATTTTCCCTGATTTTTTCCCAAACTGTTTTTTTTACTCAAACTGTTTATCTTCTACTTTTTTGTTTCCATATCCCGTTTCTCCTATGTATCTTTCAAATGCATAAGGGGAGCATATCACCATATGACTGGAACACTCAACTAAAACCCATTCATCATTTGGGTGTCCACAACGCATTTCAACATGTCTCACCAGCTCCAATCAACTGGTGTTTGACCAAGCATGTCAGAATAAAAATCTCATTGTATTGTGGGGGAGGGACAGTGATTTGTCTATGACACTCATCTGAGAACTACGTAAGGCCATTCTTCCTTCAAAAGAAGAGAGAAAAAACTATAAATCGCCCAATCTTCTCCCATGTATTTTCATACCTTCCCTTTTTTCTTTTTTGCTTTTTCCCCCTTCATTTTCACTCCACAGACAACTTAATATTTCCTGATATGCAGTCCCAGACTAATTATACTTTTTTATGATTTGCGACAAAATACCATATCTCTGCTGTTGCCTCTTGTACTCTAAACATTTAAGGTATTTCCAAAGCTACCAAGTAGATACGGATATTCAGTGCCTATTTAAAGTGTCATTAGGCAGTAGATATACTACCTGGCTGACATTCACAGTTTCAAACTGTTTTAGGTCTGTTTTTGCTGGTGGACAATGCCAATTGTATCCAAGTACTAATAGGTCCACTACCCACAAACAGATTCTGTATGCAGCCAGCCATTACCCTGACCCTGGCCTCCACCGCTTTCCAGGATTAAATTTCATGGTGTACAGGGAAATGCTGTGCATTTTTGTGCTGACTGTATTTGATGGGCATCCCATAAAAACAATAGCGTAATATTAATGCAAGTGGCTGACTCATGGAACTCACACACAAGATATTAGTGACTTAAAAATTACTGGATGTTTATATGAATAATAAGAATGCCCATAACTGTGTTGGAACAAGCAAAGAGAAGGGTTATAAACCCTCGTGGCCAGCCCAACAACTAATTCATGCAGGTAAGGAATCTTTGCAGGTTTGTCTAACCTGGCTAGGTTGAACCAGTTTGCAGCTGCCCAGATATCCCTTCTGGACTGAGGAAATGCCAGCACATACCTGCAGTAGCTCAGGCTTAAAGCCGGGAGGGGGGGGGCACTAGAAAAGCCTTCCCTTCCCTTTAACAGTACTGAGCTGAGGCAGGCATGGCTAGGCACTCTGATTAGGGAGGATTTCCTCCCTCACTGTTAATAACAGAGCATTTAGTTACCCAGCAGGGAGTTAAACAAGGAGGCTAAAATTTATCAGCCCATCAAGCAAAACAAAGGCTCTCTCATTAGTTCCAGCTCTTCTTTAACAACTTTTTCCAAGGAAGGAAGGGGGAGATATTACCAGCTACCTGTTGATTAGCTCCAAAAAGCCCTAAGCTGACACTGTGCTGTTTGCCTTTGTCTCGTCTCCCATAGCACAGATTGTAGCCAGCATATGGTATGTTAGCTAATGCTGAGAGGTGTCTGTGTAAGGCAGAGGGGAGGGGGGAATCCCTGCTTGAGCAGGGAATGGTGAGGGAAGGTTGGGGCAAGGGGAAGCCAGGCAGACACTGCTGTACCTGCAGTCTCTGCTGGAGCTCCAGCCAGGGAGCGGGGCAGTGGGGGGGCAGCCCTGCTAGGCTGAAGCAGACAGTAGAGCAAAGTATCTGGTATACTGGGGACCCTGGTTTAAGTTCACCTAGGAAGGGGTCTGGGACAGACATTGCATAAACCAGTTTGACCCAAATTAGTTAAGTATGATGCTACAATTCAACCAAGCTTATTTCAAACCGATTTCAGCCATTTTCAAACTGGTTTATATGCACTGAACATCTGGTCTGTTACAGGTTTAAACCAGTTTCTGATCACTTAAACTGGTTTATGTGTAATGTATGTCCCTAGCCTCTATGGTCAGTTTAATTTTGGTGCCTTTATGGGATTTCTTGAACATTCTTCTGAAGCAGAAAGCAGCTCTCAAAGATGGAAAATTAGGCTAACTGGACACATGGTCTGAATAAGGTTGGTAATTTCTATAGTTATTTTTAAGCAATGGATTATAATTGCTTAAAACAACAAGCTGTTTCTTGTTTACAATTAAACCTATTTTTGTTCCACCTTAAAACTGCCCTAGCTACAGGGAGAATGTATTATCTAGACTAGCAGTTATCTTCCTCTCTGCAAATCTACCTATTTTTAGCTTGCTAGCATACACAAGGGACCTGAGATTTTTACATTTGTGGATCTTATCCAGGGCAGACTACAACTATCTCCACTAGGAAGAAAAACTTTTCTTTGAAAGATGGATGACATTTACTTAAGAGCAGAATAGTATATTCCTCAAATTTTACTGATTTTGCAGGATAAGAATCCTGTTTTTACTTCCTCCTCAGTGAAATGAAAATGCAAAAATAATTACATTTCTAACCAAACATTACTCATTCATACACTTACATGGAGGAACAATGATGAAATTACTACTCAACGGATGTAGCCCCAAATCACTACTCATAACAGATGTAGCCCCAGGCAGTATGGCTACTCCCACTGAAGTCAATGGTAACGCTCCATTTGATATTTGATTGCAAAGGTGAGTAATACTGGATACCCAATGCAGCTAGTATAAAAGTTTTCCTTGGTAGTTCTCATTTTGTTATTTGCTATGGTGAAATGAGCAGTGGGGAATCTAGCTATAATGTGCAAGTGGCCTGTGTAAGGGCAATGAAAGACATTAAATCTGCTGCCATTTCATTCAGTATCCTTCTACATGCTGGTTTCACAATCCTATTCATATGCAATGACAAAAATGCTTAAGGACCCATTCTTTTTGTTGAAATGGGTTTATCAAATGAAGCCCTGACTCCTGCTAAAAGTTCAGCAAGGAAATTGAGAAACATCTGCATAACTTACTTTGTATTGAATAAGCCCTTCATGGGTTTCTTTGTGTTCCTGGATGAGCTTAGAATCAGCAGCCATTATTTCTTACTCAAAATAACATTATTATGCGCCTGCAATACCCATGGGATTCAGAAACTGGTTATGATCTGCTCTCACAAAATGCTACTTTAGTTTCTAGCATTCAGCTCATAATGTTAACCATGTTCTCTGAAAAGATGATTAACTCTTATTCAAACAAGGAAGCATTAATGGGAAACAGCGTTTCCTATAGCAGTGTTCAAGAGCAAACTGTACCACATACAGTACATTTCTGGTAGAATATGCAGCAGTGCAAAAGTTGTATTAGAATTTAGAAGAGAGAGCTAACCATTTACCCATTTTTAAGCTATCTCATCTATATCACTGCAATAAAATTCTCAGGCAAAAAATGCCTTAAAATAGAATTAAGGTTGAGGGAAAAGATCAATAATATAGAGGAAAATGCAAAAAGTTACAGTAAAAAAAATACAAACTTAAGATAGCCAAAAAAATGCTAACTCTCATTTTAGGACATGACATATTAGCTCTGCGATAAAGACCATGTAGCATTTGCATCCCCAAAGTATATAAAGCTGACTTTTTAACATGTATTCTGTTTTTGACCCTCTGTGGCATCTTTATCTTGCACAGTTACTCTTACTCCTGGAAATAACTACTCTCAGGGCAAGTTTACACTTGATGCTATGTCACTGTAGCAATGCGCTATGGCAACGTAGAGCCAGCAGGCGCAAACGGTGATGCTGCAGCTACGTCGCCGCAGCAATGCCCCCTTGGTATGGCACATTGCTACAGTGACGCAGCAGCTAAAAGTAACCGTGTGCTGCCACCACTGTTCAGTACGGGCTGTTACTGTGCCGTCACTAAGTACTTCCAAAACGACATCCTTTTGGAAGTACTAAGTGATGGCACAGTAACAACGGTGCCGTAGGGGCATGTGTAGACATGCCCTGTGGTACATTAAACTATTTGTACAAGTAAGACCTACTTGCATAAACTGAAACTTTAATGCTGATAGTACTTATATACATCAAGATAGAATAAAAAATATAAAACCACAACAGCAGTTGCATGGCCATTGTACTAGCTCTGCTGGATAAATTATACTGTCAATTCAAGTGTGCTTGACATTGTAAAGATTTCAAAACACAAACAGAGAGGAGAGTTTTCACCAATAAAGTAATTACTTCTTTTGGACTCAATAGAACTGCAATTACTTCATGTTAAGGTGTTGTCAGTTATTTTTTTAAAGTTCTATAACATTGCTATATGCAAAGGGTGCTTTTCCTACGTAAAACTCTGCTGGCAGTTTTACGTTTTATAAGAAAAGAAAATCAGAAAGCACAAGTCTCAAAGCTATGTGTTAAATGCTCCAGTATGTTTTGCTTTTAAATTTAAGTTGTTTTTTAATCAGAGGCCAATGACTGTGCACCAAAAACTGCAAAGCAGGGATGTGTATGTTCCTCCCCTACACCTACAGTTCTCTCTTAAAACAATTTTAGCACTTCTTTCACCAAATATAGAACAAAAAAAAAAAGGAGGCAGAAAATTCTCAGAAGTATTTGAGCACTGGTAGACATGCACATTCTTGATGAGGGCTGAGCAGTCAGACTTGAGTGCACACTACCTCATTTTGCATGCAGATATTGGTTGCTGTAAACATGGAAGCAAGATTTGTGTTTTATTTGCAAAATCTAGAGCCTAGAATCCCAAAATTGGTCATACAGTAAGGGCTATAGTAATATTAAGGTTTCTGGCGGCACATGCTGCAGCCACATGCGCTGTCCTGCTGTTTTCTGCCCTGTTTTTTTTAGATACCGAGATTTCCTGGTATCCAATTTTGCCCCTGCACTGCAAACATGCAGCGCAGCAAACAGATTTATGAATACTACTTCCATTTTGCAGAACCTCAAAAAGCTTTAAGGTGCCACAAACTGCACGTTCCCACTCATGGCGATGTAGCCTCATAGGTTTTATTTCATAATTCCTTGCTCAAGTAAGCTGACCCACTGTGAATTCTTTCCCTGGGGACCATAAGACTACAGTTTCTTTTCAGAGCGCACAGGGGAAACTGTGGGTAGGCAGTGAAGGATAAGTGCACTCAAGCTTAGGTCGCTTGGAGATACACTTTGGAGTGGTAATATTCACAGCTGGTGAGTGGTGCTTCATTAGCTCAAATCTACCCCATGTCCCAACAGGACAGCCAAATGAAGCCCAGCCCAGCACTCAAGTTAAGAGTTTTTGGGTGTGCATAACAACATTTCAATAACTCACCTGTTGCTCTTAAAACTCGAAGCCAAGTATCAGTGCTTTTTTACTCTGCTCACCGGCAAGGATATCAGTAAAGGTCAGTTAATTGGGGCGGGGGGGCAAATTTTGTTGTTGCATGGTTTCCTATTCTTCAGGAACTTGTCTGTGGGGGAGGGGGCATTTTAATGGTAACAATATGCAGGGGCACGCGCTTGCAGCAGCACAAACTGTCGCAGCGGACACCCCTGCATGCGTGTTTCATTGCACGACAAACCGTCCCGCAGTGGGCAGACTGCCCATGTCCACCTCCTCCCAGCTCTTCAGCCAGGTAGAGCTGGAGGTTGGGGCCAGCACCGGTGCCCAGCACCAGCCTTACCCGGTGGCCTGGAGCAGCAGGAGCACACATCAGGCAGCACGGAGGCCAGGCCGGCAGCCAGTGTTGCTCTGGACAGCCTGGCCTCCGTGTGTGCCAGTGCACGCTTGTTATGTGTGCACTGCACTGCTTTTTGTTCCATTTATTTTTTATTTGGCTACCAGGTAGCAAAAATCCCAGTAGCAAATTTAGGCACCATGCTGTGAATTTGCAACATGGGGCATGATTTAACATTCATTGAATGCGGTTTTTGCCGCCATAAATTGCACGTGCCTGCATGTCTGGACGCGGCCAATGGGAAATTAGGCATCCAACTCTCATTCAAAGTCAGCTCCCGTTTACGCTCTTGAAAATCTACTCTTAAATCAAAGATCACAGTAGATTTCAAATGAGTTACCAGGCAAGGTATATGAAATATTCATAAGAAAACCTGAAATGCTTCCAAGGGACGTATTTTCTGTGTTTCCCTGAAACTGGTATTTCATTCTGTTTTCATGAACCGTTTATAGTCCGCCTCATTGTCTTCAGTTTGATGCTACATGCTTTCACCAAACACTTCTTCAGACAAAATTACTTTCATTGTGAAAACATGGGGGGAATAAAATCCGAGTTTTCATCTTTTACAGCCAGCTTTTTGGTTTCCAACCTCCTCCCCCCCCGCTTACGGACACATGAAATTTCTGGAGTCCCAGATGGATATGGTTCACAGCCTACTGCTAATAATACTGAATTATGTCTCTACTAGCACACCCCTTTAAATTTCCTAGTCTAAATTTGCCACAACAAGGTTACAGATTCGGGGAGGAGAGCAACAGTTCCTAGCAAAGCAGGTTTACAGTCCAGGTTTGCCTCCATTTTATCACATTGAACATAACCACAGAAGCAATAGTGTAGACTGGCCACTTGCATTTTTACTGCCAAATCACCTAATTACACACAAAGTAGGCTTAGAACACCCTAAGCATGAACAAGTCTAGGATCCTCACCATTGCTATGACTGCACTACAGCAGTCCAAGTGGACATTTTTAGTGATACAGAGCAAGAGGCAATGCAATCCTATAGAGAATCAGGCCCCCATCCAATGCCATGTCCACTGGACCATGTTGTCTCTCACCGATAGGGCAATTGTGATTCTATATCCTGGATTCAAGTCACAGCATAATCTCTTCCCTTGTGTCACATGCTCTTTTTTGGTTACCTGTATTTTCCCATGTTTTAACCCAGACCTTATTTTGTGGGCATATACTTTTCTCTCCCTTAGCATAGACGGGAATTGGAAAAATAAGCTAGAATTATCCCAATGGAAAGATCCCTCACTCTGCATCAGACATCAAAGAAGCAATGCTTGCAGGCTTCAAAGAATTCCTCAGTGACTACAGACCTATCTTCAGAATTGCTAACTTAAAAAACTAATTTCTGCTTAAATGAATACATCCCCATTATGAGACAGTTCTGTATAAAGTTAAATGCAATATTATTGCTTCGTTGATACTGGCTCAATCACTGAAAAATTTACAAAATGAATTGATGGATAATTATCCTTTAGTATTCACCTGTATATTCCTATTAGAGACATAGAAACTTATTACTGTATGAACACACTGAATACATTTCCTATACCATTTTGAATCCATCTCCATTTGAAATATGCTCTCTAGTCCTTAGGTAATTACAGTGAGCAAGATTGGAGCCTTGGGCTCTCTCTGTTCAAAATTTAAAAGCAGATTTTTTTTTTTTTACTATAGAAGGGTATATTAACATTAAAAGAGTATTACAATGTAGCAAACATGAAAGAACAGATCAACTTTAAATATATGTACACTTTTCTTGTTGTTTCATGAAACATAATTCTCATTAATTTATGGTCTAAGGAAGAACTAATTAGTCTAATCAGCTCTGCCTTCACTCAGAGTATCTAAGTGGTCTGTGGCTGGAATTTAAATACATGGCTTGATAACACAGACCTGCAGTTCCACCCCCTCTGGTATGATCTTGTCAAATCTTATCAGCTAAATGGGGTCAGACTCAGTCAATACTTGGACAGGAGATCTCCAAGGAAGTGGGTGGTGATTCAATAAAGTAGCAATCTTCCTGCTTGGAGAGGGGATTATTAAACTAAGGGTCTCTTGAATAAGATTTAAAACAAACACCTATAGCCTTGATCCCTTTGAGTCATTAAGGATTCTAGAGTATTCATTGCACAACAGGGTATTAACACGAGTACCCTGGACAAATGGCTACTTGGGTGTTTATATTTAACCAATGTAAATTCCTGTATGTGCTTCTGGACAGTATTGACAGGTACTACAGTGACAACTGAGTCAGAGGACTTACATACAACACAGGAAAACTGCATACAACTCTAGGGCTAAACACAGACAGTCAAAAAGCCTGAGGCTGAATCGATTTGATCTTCACAAGTTAGTCTAAGCAAGGTTAATCTACTGAGCTGATAAGCAAGTGAACCAACATTCACTTTTGATTCCGGAAAGGCAGCCATGTGCCTGCAGTGGCTCAAGCCAGAAGTTGGGGAGTGCTAAAGCACACCTCCCTGCTCAGCTGGAACAGACAGCTTGGACCAATGCTACCCCGCCCACCCTGTGAAAGAAGGGTTTCCGGGGGGGCGGGGGGGTGCAAAGCATCCTGGGATGCTGTGGGCCTATGAGTTAACTTGAATCTGGAGGGGATCTGGGACAGAAGTTTAATAAATCAATTTAATCTAAATCAGTTAAATCTGATACCACATCCAGGTTTATCTTTAACTGGTTTTGGCCATTTTGAAAGCAGTTTACGTGCACTGAACTTCTGTTCTGTTACAGATTTGAACCAGTTTCCAAGCATTTGAGTGTAATTTCTGTCCCTACCCCAGCTATTTCCAAACTCAGCTGAACTGCTGTTTTTTCGGTGACAGGTTACTGAAATCAGAAACACTATGTCACTCATACAGGTGGCTTGTAGACATTAAAACAAACCAACTAACCAACCAACAAAAAAAAAAAAAAGCACTTTATCAGAAGTAGCATATTACTTTGACCCAGCTCCACAGCATTTGTATAGATTGGGCGCTTCAGCAGGGCTTTTTGGTGCTTTTATCTAAAGCTTATTCAATCGGCTATTATACAAAAGCACATAAAACCCCCCACTAAAGCACCTGATCTATACAGACATTGGGCAAGCTGGGTCCAACTAATGCAATGCTGCTTTTGGCTGTGTGCTGGGCTGCATGTGGAAGCACACTGAGTCTGAAGTAAAGCACCACTTTTTTTTTAATGTCTACAAGCAGCCACAGTGTTTCTGGGTTATAAGTCCATCTGTAGAGGATTTTAGAACTCATATACATGCAAGGAACTATTAGAGTCAATAAGGAAGAACTTTACCAGCTGTCCATTATACTGATTAGTGGTGGGCAAACAGTTTCATAAAAAATAACTTTTAGAAGTATCTCCCATTTTTAAAACCAAAGAAAAGCAGAAGCACTTCAACAATTTTACGTATTCAGACATATATTTTCCTCACTTTTTTGTTTCCCACCAAGAAAGGATAAGAAATTCAAGAAATACAGGAGAGGTCTGTTCTTATGCCATTCGCAGCCCAGTTTTGGAGATGTAAGGCAACTTCAGGTAACACTTTCGACTTTGATTGGGCCTTACTATTTGTAGAAAGCTTTTGAGTCTCTCAAATGAAAGTGACAAATTTTGCTTTCAGTAGTGCTGATGTCAATGGTGTTAGCATGGATTTCACTTGTATTTAACTGAGATTATGTTTCACATGTGTCTGGTAGATATTCCATTTTACAGCTGGAGAACTTGAGGCCCAGAAAATTCAAAGGACCCATTCAAACTTCACAGGGAATTGATAGAGACTACGGCTCTACTCTTCCCTTCTCTTGTTTTACCTCTCTTCTACTATGCCTGGGATTTTACAGGAAGCAGACTCAAGCATAGGAGTGCTCTGAGCTTTGCAGAGGTTGGCTGTAAATGATAACTGGACATCTATGGATGCATCTTTGGGCATCTGCTGGATTAAGAAATGAACCAGCTTCTACCACATCAGGGAGAAAATTCAGACATCCAAAAATAAAACCTCCAATTTTATCCTGATCCTCCTTTATTTACATCACACATCAACTAGTTTGAAACATAATCTTATCCCTGTCCCCCACTCCAGGGCCTTTTCCTTTTGTGATACTCTTGACTTAAAAGCAACTTCCTATTGAGTGGAAAGTAAATATGTAGCCAGAACATTAATAATAATAATAATAATAATAATAATAATAATAATACTTTTGAGGGTGATTACCAAGCTATTGCTGTGGAACTCTATAATTAAAGATGTTGAGTGGGTTGGAGCACATCTGAAATCTTTGAAACTTTTCTATAGCAATTTAATGGTATTCACAAGTTTATACTGTATAAATACTTTTATATTAATGAGACTATTCTTAATAACATATAGGAAATGAAAAACCTTTTAATCATCAGCTCTAATTTACAGAAATTAAATTATTAATATTTTTCATCATTTCTGGATTTTAATGACTATTTACTCTTTTCTTCATTTAAAAAAGCCCCCCAATGTTTTCATTAAAAGTAGTCCAGCACTCTATCAAAATGGAAGCTATTATACACTTCTTTTCTTGGAGGATCTCCAGTGCTTCACTTAAGGGCCCTCACTGAAATTTTCAATAGGTTTTTCAGTGAAGATGGGAAAAATCTGCTTTTGCCTTTTGATTTGGGCTTGTCTGGTTCCAAAATACAAGTGTCAGATTGCTAAATTCCAAAATCCTTTCTGAAAAATACGGTCTTGAGTCTGAATAAAATTAAAAACCCTAAAGCATCTGAACATGCAGATTCCTAGCAATTAAATGCAAACCCAGTTTAATACTTGCATAATAATGGAGAAAGTTACATTTCTGAAGTTCAATAGCTGTATTTTGCCATTGTCTTTAAAACCAGTCTTTCAAATTTAGGGGCCTTTGGATAAATTGTCTCATTGCTTTACACTGTACAGTACTTTTAAAAATAAAATTTGAGATTCTCCTTTATACTTCTATTTGCCCCAAATATTGGGAGATCCACAGTCACAGCCTGAGTGGGCCTCAGAGATTGGCTCTATTAACCCTCCAAGCAATGGCTGTTTTGATATTTTGACCCCAACATCTAAAAATGTATGGTTTCTACAGTAACTGTCACATCAAGCATTTGTTAGAAACACCTTCCTGCCCTAAGCAGTTAATCAATACTTATACTGGAGAGAATTAGAAGGTAATTCACTTTTACCAAAAATGCAATATGTACAGTACCACTGCCACGTTAATGTGACATTGTTTAATCTGAAAAACAATCAATTTTGTGTGTGCCTGTAAAATTATAGTATTTAAGTTACATAAACTGGCATCTCTTGATTATACTATTGATTTGAATGGAATGAACTATTAAAAGTTAGCAGAGCAGTAAGTAGGAAGGTTCAGGAATAAATGGGATTGAGGACTTCACACTTCACACAACATATAATACACAGAAAACAATGGAAGAAAAAGGCAGAGCTTTATGCAATTTGAACACAAAAACTAATTGTTGCATCTGGAAGATCCCTGAACTGGCTGTCCCCAAACCTTGTAGTTCCTGGGCAAAAAACCCCCATAAAATCTGAAATGGGATCATCTCTCATTTAAAGTAATAGTTACTAATTTTTATACTCCATAAACTTCTCTACAACAGCATAAAACAATCCAGTAAAATAAATATATCTGGATGTATGGTGATATATTTGTACTGGATTGGTGATCATGTAGAAATGTATGATTTCAATACTAGCACTTAAGTAAATGAAAGTGATCCCAGTTACTAGCCAATAATATTTCAATAAATATAAAGGTCTAAATATAAAAAAGGCAGATTCAGTGATATGTTTATAGAAAATAAGAAGTGAATGGGCATGTTATTATTGACAACGGCATTTGCATAAGGTTCAAGTGTATTATATGGCCTGCAAAATTGTGGGGACAGGAATTGCTTCTAATTTTCACAATTGTGTCTGATATATTTCCAAACTGTACACCTTTTTAGACATATTAAGACCACAGTCAGAGGAAGATACATTTCTTTACATATTAATAAGCCATGAAGTTGTTCTGAACAAAATGCTGAACATTTAAGTTTCAAACAGTCTAGGTACTCAAGTGGAACCTGGTGTATCCACTACATAATGTTATTCAGCATCGTCATTAATGGATCTAATTTTTCAGCACTACCTACTAGAGATTATGGGAATTTAATTTAAGTGGCAGAACATAGATGATAATATACAATAACTGTGGGAAAAGAAACTAACTTTTCGCTCTGCCTTCATAATCAAGGCTTAAGAAAAAAATGTCAGGGGTAGGCTGAAAGATGCACTATTTCGAATGAAAAGCCCTGTTAACCAACTTGTATGCCCAACATTATGCATTAATTTGACAGAAGTCAGTAAGACTATTCTACCACTATAACCTTCCTGTCCATATTAACATAGCTGTGAGACGGTTTCCAAAAGACCACATTTAATATGGGTTATGTTACTTTCAGAGACTATGGAGCACAGTCTACAAAACCCTTGCTACCATGTTTCGGAGGGGTTCAGTGCAAAGGTATTGTGAAAAATGAAGCAGGCAACGGGGATGTGGTCTTTAAGTAATACGTTTGTGGTGCTTGTTTGGACTTTGCCCCCAGACATCTGGCAGCGACTAGATTCTCCAGAGGAACAAACATGCTTGGAGGTGGCCATATACTTTTTTTATTTTAAAGAACTCAAAGGGAAATTAATTTTGATCCACTGAAATTGTTGATACCTTTCTGACTACTTGAATGGGCTTCAGATCGGGCCTACCCTTTGGGGAATGCAGGGAAAACACTGATTCCCCTTGCCCAAACTGCACCTCTGTCTCTGCCAGCCCCCGAGAGCCAAATGCACCATTATTACCCCAGCTTCCAGACAAAAGAATATATGCTTACATGCCACATGTAATTTACATTCAGTTACTCAGGTACTGAGGTAGAAGAAGATGAATTTATGTAAATATATTAGATTTCTATTGGGAATTGAAGGTTATCCTAGTTGAGTGTGAAGTTCATATTTATCCACCTGCTTTGTATTTGCCATTTATGTTAATTAATCAGAAATCTAATTACCTTAAATGGACAAAGAAAAGTCAAATAAGCACGAGTTTTTAAGATGAAGAACACTGAACATTTTCTCTCCCAATACTGACCAGTTTGAAGTTATCTATTGTAACCCAGCAAGAATAATGAACTTCCTAAGGATCTACAATAATTTTAGTTTGAGGCAAATAGGGAATAGCTGCATACTGATGTAGGACTGTAAATTACAATTTACTAGAATCTAGTATAGATTATAACAAGGGAATTAGATCTGAAGAAAAAAAAATCAAGAGCTGAACTACTTAAAGCACATGGGTGTAAATATCAGCTGTCCACTTCTATCCCAGAGTAACTACTTGATTATTAATAGTTCACTACTATGTGGCAAGGGAACTATTAATAAATAGCTTGATTACTAATTGATGCAAGTCAGTGGTTTTCAACCTTTTTTTCCTTTGTGGACCCCTAAAAAAATTGAAATGGAGGTGTGGACCCCTTTGAATTGGAAGTGTGGGTATTCACATTAGGGGTGTGCGAAGCAGGCCCTATTCAATTAGGATTTGGTGCGAATCAGGGACAGTGATTTGTTGATTCAGATCACTGTCCCTGATTCGAGTCAGCCGAATCCGAGTCTTAAGATTTGATGCTGATTCAGACAGACACAGCTTTAAAAAAATTTTTCTCCATACCTTGAGATAACAGGCATGGCTCATAAATGCTGCGATGCTGGGGCGCATGAAGCGTCCCACAAGAGTGCGGGGGGGGGGGCTCCACGTGCTCGGCAGCAAACTTGAAAGCAGACTGGAAGTACTTCTGGTCCGCTTCCGGGTCTGCTGAGAAGCATGCAGGGCCTGCCCCCTCCCAGCTCGGGTATGAGCCACAGGGGGACCCCAGGTGTACCCCCCCCCAGACCTAGGAGGCACCAGTCACCAAGTCAGGGAGGTGCAGGGGAGGAGTCCTCCCAGTGCTCCCTGGCGGACCCGGTAGTGGATCGGAAGTGCTTCTGGTCCACTTCCGGGTCTGCTGCCAAGCGTGCTGAGGAGGCCCCTGTGCTTCTGTGAGACACTCCACGTGCCCCAGCATCACAGTGATCACAAGCCCCTGCTACCTACAGGTATGTAGAAAAAACATTTAAAGCTATGTCTATGTCCAAAACTCAGAATCTTTCCGAATCTCTCCGAATCGATTTGGAGGGTTCTGATTCAATTCGGATTCAGAGATTCAGCCACCAAATCAGGCTGAATCTCTGCCAAATCAAATCAGGGACCAAAACATCACGCAGCCCAAATTCGCATATTCCTGATTGATCATAGTCATCTTTCATGGACCGCTTAGACATAGCCTGTGGACCCTCAGGGATTCTCAGACCACAGATTGAAAACCACTGAAGTAAGTAAAGCCAGTGGCTCTGGGTATCTTTTTAAGTGTAGATTTAAAATATTTACATTAAGGGACATTAATAAAAAAAAGGAGCCTATTAATGTGACGTGTGGTATGATGCAAATGTGTTTGAATAATTGCACCATATGTTCTCTCATGCTGTTTCTCTGTAAGACTGTATCTGTAAAAGGAAAAAAAAAGTCAAGATAAAGCAGACAAATGAATATGTGTAAACTGGAGTCACAATGCCAATCTGGAATGTATTTTTTAAGATTTTGTTTAAACATCACTGCACTGCCTAGGGATATCAACTTGTATCTAAAGCAATAAATATATTCATTCCAATAATGTTGGAGGACTGCCCCCTGTGATATTTACAACTAGTGAAATGAACACTGAAGATCAGAAGGGTTTTACGGGACATAAGGAGCCGGATCACATCAATTTATACTAACTGATAGCTCTATTTATGCCAAACCCACAGATAGATTTGCTCCAAGGAATTCACTAGATCAGTATGTAGTCTCTAGAAAATGGGTATCTTAAAGGAAGCCCTAAAATTCTCATCCAAAATACCAGCCATATCAGAGAGAGGGAATTTTGGACTCCAAACCATGATACATTTATCCGCTAGAACACTCGACTACTTAGACCTTGTACTGTTTGTCTTATGCATATGAGGTTTTAACTTTAGACTCATCCTGAATTTAAAACTGCTTAAAATTATGCTTGACATAATTCAAACTAAAAATTGATTGGCAAATAAAGGGCAAATTGCTAGGGAATAATGAGATTTGATGTCCAGCACCAAGCCCCTGTAAGAAATCAGATGTTTTCACAGGAATAAGTTGTTATAGAACTACTTGCATTAGTTCTCTCATTATCTCTTTACTTTTGTACTCTAATATTTTGACTCAATTTGGCTTATTGATTTAGTTGTGCTTTACTTGACCTTACAGAGCAATCTGTGCTCTTTTCAAGTGCCACTTTGTATTGACTCTAGCATAAACCTATGACTTCTATAATTGGTTTAACAGTTCTTTGAGGCTGCTTTGTTTCTGATCAAGGCACCCACACATCTACTGAGAATTTAAAATAGTTTTGTTGTCAAAACCAATTATACCAGGAGAGTTAAAGCCAGTGTTTCATTTGAACAGTCACTCTCCAAAGGTACAGGTTAACAAGCTGTGCTACACCAAGGCACTTAGCTGGGCAGCAGATGGTGTATGAACACTGTCAACTAGCCTGAACCCTGAAAACCCACGAGCACTTCAGTTGGAGGACAGCTTTGATCATTAGAAGCTGCTTACAGTTCAATAGCAAATGACCTATTATTCTCAGAAGGAATGAGCTGGTGCCACATTAAGTGGCTTTCTATCAAACATATCTTCCAGAAAAGATGTTTTTGTACCAAGATAATGTATTAATACACAGCAGAACAACATAATTGAATTCTGCCCAAAGTAACGATATTTTAATGTGCACTCCAGCAGCCAGGTAAAATTCAATATAAATCCTTCAACTAGGCATAAGCATAGGCATAACATAATGGATATGCAGTTACCTTTTTCAGAAACAAAGTAGCCTCAAATCTGCGACAACTAGAATCCACCAAAATATAAACATGCCCCACAATCAAACAAGGGACACAAATGACAGTAATTCACAGGATATGTCTAGCAGATCAGATATTAAGTGCCAAGCAAACAAATGTTCTGCTGTATTAAGTGGCAAGCTGCAGAAAGGATGTGAATTATCCAAGTTAATGTACCAGTGCACATAGTAGGGAAGTGTCTGAATACATTTTAAAATCTGTATAACCTCCTCCCTCATACCCAAGCCACCTCCCTGCAGTCTGTTCAAAATGGAGCTGCTAGTATTTTTCTCCCTGAACATTGTTTTATTCAGGCATTGCTTAGAACATCCTCTTTCTCCTCTTCGTTTGCCAGTTCCCTCCCACGCCAGAACCATGTCCCCCGGTATAGAGAATAGATCTGTCCTCCACGCTGTTCCAACCAAGGTGCGTACATAGGTGCAACTCTCATCAGTTGATGATCTCCCACACAATATTTCCCCCAAAACAAGCTGATATGGGATTACCACTAAGCATTAGGGACCTACTTACCTCGTGGTGAGAGAAAGCCATTTCTGCGGCTTGGTTGCTGTCTGATGAGCTGATTTTGTGGGCATTTCATGGTGGTCCTGCCTCTTGGCGCTGATTGATGGAGAGGCCCTGTCCCTCAGCACTGATCAACAGAGAGGCCCCCAGGGGTGGAGAGCCGGGGGAGGGGGGGGCACCATCTTGACTGCTGCCTGCCCTTTGTGCAGCCCTGCCCCTTGCCACTGATTGGCAGAGACACGATAAGGCAGCAGCCATCTTAGCTCTTGCCTTTCATTCTGCCTTGACATCTGGTACCTTCCCCTCCGGGGTGGGCTACAAGGCTGCAGTGGCAGTGAGGACTGCTGGCTCCCACTGGAGAGCCAGCATTTTATTTTTATTAACTTTTGGGGGATTGATTTCTTGGTAAATTGTGAAACTTTAAGTAGGTCCCCTCTAATCATACAAAGAATTACTGTAAAGAAGACGCTTTGTATAGGTCTTGAGTTCTCAGGTGAAGAAAGTAAAGCTACAATGTGTCTTTTGAGTTTGACAAGTCCCACACCTGTTACTTGCTATGACCCAATCACCATGAATGGCTACAGGATTTTGGCAGGACAAGAAACAACAAACATGTTTTGGCTTTGGGAATAAGTGTGTATGTCTGACCTTACTGCCTTCTATAGGCTGTCTCACACAGGATGCATCTATATTGTAATGGCAAAGTTTAACTGTAATATGTGCTAGCAAATACTTTCCATCTAGTTCCAATACTATAGGCAACAAAAAACAGCAAGTGCTTTAGTTATTGCTAATAATTAGGAATATGTATATAAAGTCCTTAGAGGGTTTGTACTCTCATGACTAGTGCATACTAGTCGTGAGAGTACATTACTAGTATGCACCACTAAACATCATGCCGCCCCATTATCACTACTGTTGTTTGTGCTTGCTAGATTAAGTTAGCCT
This sequence comes from Crocodylus porosus, assembly GCF_001723895.1. Classification (NCBI taxonomy): domain Eukaryota; kingdom Metazoa; phylum Chordata; order Crocodylia; family Crocodylidae; genus Crocodylus; species Crocodylus porosus. The sequence continues at coordinate 2,525,110 of NW_017728917.1, forward strand.
GATACCATACCTTGCAACCACTTGCTGTATAAACGTACCCATACACAAAAAGCCTGTTACAATAAGGCTACCCAAGGCTGGCCTATTACTGCCAGGTAAAAAAGGGAGATCTCGTTTGATACAAGAGGTAGAGGTCTATATTTCGAGTACTGCTTTCTCTGTTATGTGAGGGATTCAACTGTCAATTGCCTCTCTCATACAAGAGTGTGTATGATAGCCCTAGCCTTTCAAAGAACTGCGTGTTAACTCTAATTTGTGCCAAGGACTTATGCTTGTTTGCATGTATATCTTTATTTTTAATTTAGTGCTATCTTTTCCTAAGATGATTTTTTTTCTTTATTTTTTCTTTGTTTGTCTGGGACAGTGTATGTGGAAAGCAAGTCATTTGCCCAAAAAAGGATCACATTTAGTATAGATCTTACCTAATGCTTAGTAAAGTCAAAAGAGTTCATAGATTTCATGGATGTCAGGGACGCTTTTCTGACTGGCTTTCTATGATAACCCTACAAAGAGATGAAACCCCAATATTTTTACACTTATTCTACAAAAAAAAAAAAAAAAAAAAAAAGAATGGGTCAAATGCTGCCTAATCTGTACCTGAATAATCTTCATCGCCTTAAATGTAACTCTCTCATGCTGGCAGGGAATTTGCTTCTAGAGAACCAAGGACATGGCTACACTGCAGAGCTTGCACAGAAGTGACTGCAGTACAGTGTGCAAATACCCAATCTAGATTTAAACAAACCAAGCCTTATTATAACAGGTTAATTTATCTTTAGGATGCTACTCTGACATAGCGTGTTCAGCTGACAATGATCACCACCTCCAGTGTTACACTTCAGAAGTGCAGGCGTTTATAAGAATGGCTGTATTTTTTGACAGATGCCTAGTTTAATTTCTTGATTAGGATGATTTAGTTAAGAGCCATCTCTTCGGGTAATGTGACAGCTAACTCACATTCATCATACTGAAAAAAGGACAGTTGAAATAGATGCAACAATGAAACTAATGATTACAATGATTCCCATTAATCATTCAATGAATGGTCCCACCAACTAACTGGAAAAAAGTATTCTTATATATAATGCATCTATCAGTAATATATTTTAATCAGATGGCACATTTTTAAGTTTGCTTAAAAGTGAACTTTAGTCATAATTCATAATGGCAATGACTTGGCTATATCAGCCTCACAATCGTTCATTTTCACCTACCTTTTCAGCTGACTGGGCAGTGCCAAAAAATATTGGGATGAAGGCAAGCCATACTATACAAGTAGTGTACATAGTGAATCCAATGGGTTTTGCTTCATTAAAATTCTCTGGGACACCCCGAGTCTTGATGGCATACACAGTACATGTAACCATTAGGAGAATGCTATACCCCAAGGAGCAAATGATTTGTAGATCCGTAATGTCACATTTGAGAACTCCTCTTGCCTGGTCAGGGTTCATAGTCTTCTGCTCATCATAATCTATGATGATGTTGGGTGGGTCAACTGCAAACCAAATGAAGACCCCTAGAAGCTGAACAGATATTAAACTTGAAGTGATTGCCAATTGTGATGTTGGGCTTATAAGCCTAGGTGCCGTCACTGACTTTTTGCCCTGCTCAAATATACGGTAGATACGGTTTGTTTTAGTTAAAAGAGCTGCGTAACTGATGCACATCCCCAAGCCCAGGAAGATACGCCGGAAGGAGCATACCGCAACGTCTGGCTTGGCAATCATCAGGAAAGTAATTATATAACAAAGAAATATTCCCGTCAACAGGACATAGCTGAGTTCCCTTCCAGAAGCTCGGACGATAGGAGTGTCATTATATCTAATGAAGGTCGCCATTACAAAAATGGTGGCAATAATTCCAAGCATAGCCAAGAAGACTGGTATGACGGCCCATGGAGAATGCCATTCCAATTTCACAATGGGTATAGGACGGCATCCAGTGCGGTTCTCGTTAGGCCGCTCATTATAAGAGCAGAGAAGACAAGTCACCTCATCAGCCTGGTACTGGTACCCATCACAGAGCTCGCAGTGCCAACAGCATGGCATTCCTTTAACCATCTTCTTTCTAAATCCTGGTTTGCAAGGCTGACTGCAGACTGAGGGCGGGATCTCACGTATGCCTTTACCCCACTGCATTTCCTCAATCTACAGGATGAAAAATGTGAAACAGACAGAGGCTGGTTATTTGGATTTTTACTTTAAGGCAGTGCTAAAAATCAAGGAATAATAATGGGAGCACATATTTAAAAAAAGAAACAACAAAACACAGACACAGGTGGGTTACTCTGTTTTCCTGGGAAGTGCAGATGTCAACATTTTCTCATAAAACTCTGCTCTTGATATTGTCATTACCATTATATTGTTTTTAGCAAATTTCAACCCAAATGGACTCACTGCAATAAGCATAGCCTAAGAAAAAGAGGTACATTAAAAAGATATCAATAGAAAAAATGCTTTTTATTTTTTTTTTTCATGGAGAGCTCTTTTTTCATGGGTTAGTAGGTGATGAGGTAATGTTAAAGGCAAGGCAGCAGCCACAAATAGCATTCTGAATTTTTAACGAACACCCAGAACTCAGATTTCCTACTGAGATAAGAACACCTGAGGCTTTCATTTTACTGAGCTGCTTGCAGCAATGATAACTTTTTAAATGAGAAAAAAGTTATGCACTCCAAAGGGAAAAGCAGTACTAAAACTAGTGAGAATGTGGCAAGCCCTTAAACAGTATGAGCCACAGAAGAATCAAACTTTATCAAATCCGTAAGAAGCATTTGTCAGTGATAAAACACTAGATAATAATTAAGCAAACATTTGTTAAAGGAGCACATTTTATTTTATATACATGTACCACCATGCCCACTTCTGGACAATTATTACATTATCTTAAATGAATGTCATTCTTGCTTGGTCTTTCTTGAGCTTTGCATTCTCCCAAATACCTAGCTTAGTGCATTACAAAGGATTAGAGTTTGAGACCCCTTCAAAGTATTTCAAACTTGGACCAGAAAAACTGCTTGGTAGGGACCTACTATTCCTAACAGGACTCTATGGGCACATTCCCACAAGCATGCACATGCATCCTCCACAGGACACATAGCAGTGGCACATATTTGTGCTGCTGCTATTTTTCCTTGGGCACGCCCCTGCAAATGCACGCCAGCATGGGCCAAATGGCCCTGGATGCGGTAAGGGAGGCTGGGGCCAGCACCCAGGATGACCCCAGCAGCCTTACCTGGGGTGCTGGGGGCTTCCCAAGGTAGCAGTGGTGGAGATCCATGTGCTCAGAGACTAGCCAGCAGCCAGAGCATAGCTCTGGCTAGCCAGACTCCCTTTCTGGAAGCGCACGCTGCTGCTGCACGTGCCAAGCCACATTTTTCAGTGGTGGGGTTTTGACTGGGATCTTCCCGTGTCAAAAAATCATGCTGCACCATACATGAGCAGTGCAGCGAACACCTGCAACGTGTGTCACATGCAGTCTGTGGTGCCGCAGACCGCACGCGTGCACTTGTGGGGATGCACTGATAGCCGAATTCTGATCTCAGCTGCCTGGCATAAACGAAGGTCAGTCCCATCATCTGTGTTAATTTTCATTGGCTAAAAAAGAAAGCCAGTGTTTGCAAAGACTGATCTGTTGGGCTGGATGTACAGGCCACAGGGAAAAAAATGGATAATAGCTTTATGGATACCATTGTATAGTTAATTTCAAAATATTTTTTAGTGCCACCACTTTTTCTATACAAATACAAATAAAAAATTTTGTGAATCAGCTTTTGCTGTTATTAATGTCTTAAATTGAACGATTCAGCTGCACTTTCCTAATTTAATTCAAAATAGGTCCTGACACAACTCCATTTCATATATTAAAAAAAAAAAGAACCAAAGCCACATACCACTGCAAATGTTTAATCTTCTTGCTAGGCTATCAAGGGACACTGCTGAGAATGTTACAAAAATAATCCCACAATAACAGATATTTCTAAGGTCTGCCATTCTATTAGAAACTTCATTAATCTTCAATACACACAACTTACACTGAAAGAAAAAAAAATCCATGAACTCTTTTTTTTATGATCTACTGAGTTAAAAGTATATATTTGATAGAAACCAAAGGATATTGGCTTTAATAACTAATCTGAATATAACATCTATTTAATTAGAAGACGACAGTGCTGTGTCTTTGAATGAGCAAAGCACTAGCAGCCAGGAACTCCAGAGCTGTAAACCCAACACTGCCACTGATATATCTGGTCTATCTGGATAAATGATCTCAAAGTCTTTGAGCCAAATTTCAAAGCTACTTTTAGGTGAGCTAGAGAAAATGAGCAGGAGTCCAAGTTTCACAGAGGATAAAAGCAAATTGTTATAGTAGGAAAAAGAAACAGGTGGAAAGTTTAAAAAGAAAAAAAGAGGAAAGGATTTTAACTCTAGTAATCAGTTGCAGTCATCCTGCCTCACAGACACACACACGCAACCTGGTACCAAAAAGATCCATAAAAAGGATGCTGAGGAATGACAGAAAGGTGGCTTGCCTTGTCTTCCACCTTCTTATGCGCTTGCTGGTATTACACTTATTAAAAATTGGTAGGCTGAGGCATAGAGAGCTTGACGAATACATACGTGAGGTTGCACAACTGAGTCAGATAGCTCAATACTACTCAAGAGTCCTGACCTCCAGCTTCTCTGCTCAACCTGCTGCACATAGAACCTTCTTGACCCCATTGTTGCAGCACTTATACATAGAAAACGAAAGATAAGCATGCAGTAACTATTTCTATTGTAACCCAGGCCGCAGTGATGAAGAGACTTGTGCTAATTTCCTCTGTGCTAATGTCTCAAGGAACCACAGAGCAAAATCCTTAATGCATTACCACACTTCCCTGCCATTATAAGCTTATCAAGAGTGAATTTCCATATTCTCAAAAGTATTCCATGGCATTGCCTGATATTTAGGACAGCCTAAAGGTATCTCATTTTGTGCAGATACTGTGTGTAAAGAGATAAACAGAAGATCAGGCAAAATTATGGAAAGCCCTTTTTCTTGTCTACTGGGAATACAGCATGATAACTCTATATCACTGGCCTCATAAAGATTTGCTACTGTTCTGTTGCTTCTGGCTAGAAAATTAATAATGAAAAACTGCCTGTCAGATAAGCCACCTGGCAGAGAAGCCTGGCACGGAGAGATTAGAGATCTGACTCTAACCAGAGACACTTTCCTTACAAAGACAAGATCATTTCTGAGAGAGTTTTGTCTTTAATATAAGTGATTTTTGTTTAACTTCTTGAAGAAAACAGAACAAAAACATGAAGTATTAGTCAACAGTCTAGCTATCTAAGGTATCTTTAAAGGTAATTTTGCCCTAGAATAGTCATTGCTTCACTTTTCTCCCCTGGAAATCCTCTGTTGTAGTTCCCTGGAATCAATTTCGCTTCTGAAATCCTGCATCCAAGAGACAATTCTGTTGCCACAGTAATTTCCATTTCTCACCTCATATTCAATTACTGTTTGCATTTATGTTGCATATAAAACGGGTTGTTTTTATGGCACATTTCTTCTACTATTTTTATTCATTGCAAATTGAGTCCTATCCACTAAAAGTTTTGCTGAGTTAAGGATTTGCAATATAGGGCCCACAGTATTCTGACAAACCAATAGAAGATAATTTTAGTACATAAATTCCATACGTGATCCTTCAGTAAAAACACAATGCCACTACATTTAGATTACTACAGTTTAATTTGATTCCCAAATTAACAACCCAAGGAGTTGTTAGCTATTAAGCAGAGACAAAGCTGCAACCTTTTTCAAACAGTTCATCTGAAAACATGCGTCTGACATTTGTCAGAAGAGGTGAATTGAAATTCTAATTTAATAACAATCAAACTATATTGGTTGACTTCTTAAACAGTCAATAGTATTTGAAAACTCTTCTAACTTACAAATGAGCTTAAAAATCACAAATCATCTGCAAATCACTTTCATCTTCACTTACCTGACATGAAGCTCAACATTCTGCTGCTTCTGTTTCAGTTAGTGGCATTGCAAATACCAAAAGCAGTGTAAGAAATAGAGTTTGGATAGTACTGAGGTTATCTCATATGCTGCTGGAACAGCACAGACCAGCATCTTAGCTTCCCATTTCACTGTTAAACTCTCTCTCATTCACTTGCCAATCCCTTTGAGCTCAATGCAAAACTCCTGATACAGGCCAAATTCCCATGAAATTCAGTAGAGTTTTGCAGGCATAAGGGCTGCAGGATTTAATCTGTTGCCTCATTTCAATGCATTTGTGAAACAGAGATGACTACTCTGCTGACAGCTGTGTCTTTCTGATCCACTCTACAGCTCATGGATGCTAAGCAATGGGAAAGAAAGAGCAACATCTAGCAGAACCTGGCAGAAAACAGCAGCAGATTGCTCCATGTCAAGTATAAGCTCCAGAAACTCCACCCAGCAGCCAATATTTTCTTAAAGGTGCCAGTTCCTCAAATACCATTTTGGAGGGAGAGACCCTATAAAGGGCACTTGGGCCACTGCCGACACCAGTAATAACTAAAACTCTCCTTTAAAAACATGCAGACAATAAACTAAGGAAAGAATGTGGCCAAGTAGGCAGAGCTGCTAAAGAGACCCAGGGTCTCCTCTTGGCTCTTCAGTTGGCCTTGAGCCAGTTACTTCTACATATGCCCCAATTTCCCCATCAATACACCAGGAATAATGATATTTATATTGAGGATATTGATATCCATCATTATAAAGCACTTCTATTCATAGATGAGGTGTTTAGTACAAGAGATATGCATTTTGGTTTTATTATCTACTTCTTGTTTCATAGATGTGGGTGCGAATCTTCTCTATAAATAACACGAAGCTCAAAAACATGTCATTCCTGTGATTAAAAAAGATGAATATCTTTCTCATGTCGTGGCCTCCATTTTAGACATATAAATGAATATAAAAACAATGCATCACAGGACATATATTTAGGACATATATTGTACATAAAAAGTATTGGTTTGATATGCAGTTCTGCCACTATATTTAAATCATGGATTTTTGTGCCCTGGACTTTGCAGCTGGCCCTCATCTTTACCATGGGTCAAACCAAAATTCTGTTTCCTCACATCCCCAGATTTGTGGAGAAAATGAAATGTAGAATAGAGCTGAATTGTGTAGGTAGAGTCTATTCTTTGTGTTTTGTGGGACTAATTATTACTCCTACCAAATTTCACATATCTAGTGTATTGATGCTATTATATGTCAAGCATATAGGTAAGCGGATCCAGGTATCAGAAAAAAACCTGTGGTCAGATATATGACACCCACATTAACCAGACAGGGGGATTAATCCATTTTATATCTCACCATCTCTCAACCACATTGCAATACTAGAAAGAAAAAGGTTAAAAGTGATCCAAGTAAGATGGTGGGGGGAGGGGATGGAAATTGCAAGAGAAAAAGAGGTGAGAAAGTAGCTACTGTTGCTGAGAAGATACTTCCTCTCATGACTCTCTCCAACTCACAGTGTTGTAAATCTCCACATATTTAGCTCAGCATGCATTTGCTGGTGCATTTTATGGTAATACTCATTTTATGCTTAAACTGCTTTTCTGAAAACAGGGTTTTAGGGTCCATATGAAGATGTCCATTTTCAGGAAGGTGAGGACCCTGTGCTTGTTGCACAGCAATTACACTGTTTGTCTACTACTGCAGGTTCATAGTGTAAGTTGCTACTTAAGACCAATTCCCAAGGAACACAGAAGTAGAATTCTATTTGCCTCCCATATATGTCCCAGAGGTGTTCAGAATAATGACAAGCATGGTTCAGTAAAGCTCTTTTCTGAATCAGTCAGCATTAGAAATGGAGTAATTTATGTCATTGTTTTTATTATTTAAGAAGGCTCCAGCTCAAGATGGTTTCCTTCCTACCAAAAAGTGATCAGTAAGGCAACACTAACAAACCACCTGGTTCTCTTTCCTTGATGGAGAGAATGCTTGATGGAGTTAAAACTATCCATCTGAACATGAGATGCTTTACTCCACGTTAGACTAATCTAATGCACAGTAAAGTGTCACTGTCTACATGTGCACAGCAGTTACTAAACAGTAGATTAGTCTAATGTGCCATTTTCTAGTACCCATAGATATAGGGACAAGAAATCGGCGCATTAAACTAATGCACTGAAGCGCGTGTGTAGACACAGATTGGGAGCAAATTGCTCCTGGCAGCCAAAGCAGCAGGGGGCCACAGGGAGTGGGGAGGGCTACCTGCGCTTGGAAGGACACTGCCTGCCAGCCACATGGAAACCTGTCCCAATCCCCATGAGGCAGGGAGAACTGTCCTGGCTGGAGCAGCCCTGGACTGAACTGTTTCTGTCGAGAACAAATTTGCTCCCAATGGACATACACTCAGATATGTGCCCAGGCACAGTTTAATGCACATGAACTTTCAGCACAGAAAATACAGATGCATTAATTGCACGTATAGACTCCTGCCAGTAGGAGGCTTGTCACAGTTTGTACAAGCTCCTGGAGACGGCATTATGACTAGGAGATAGTGCCTTACTCTTAATTCAGCTGCAATATGTATATATAAACCTGACCTCCAAAGCATCATGCCTAGGTTTTATGCAAGATTATGATGACGGCACATGCAAAAATTGGTACTCCACTGTATGCATGTTTCTGAAGGAACAATTGCATACATACTGCAATTCAGATTTTCAAGCTTATCTGTCAAGATACTTTCCTATCTGCTTATGCTTCAGTCCCCCAACAAAATCTTAGTAAGGGGCCAATAACAGGTAAAGGGAGGTATTCTAAAATTCTTTGCAGGCAAACCTCAGCTAGTACATAATGCAGCAGATTCTGCTTAGTGGAGCTTCTTGTAGGAAGCCTATTATACCTGCACTGTGTATTAGCTGTCATTTCATTTTCTGGGTGCAATTCAAGATGCTAATTTTAATAAATAAGGCTGTAAATTGGTTTGGACCCTTGCTGCTTATGAGATTGCCTCTCTGCTCAAGTGGGACAACAACAATTGAGATTAGTTAAGGTGATCAAGCATGCACTGGTATAGTTTTTGGTGGGGGTGCAAAACAAAAGCAAGAGATATTAAATGGTTTGTACAAGGTCACACAGGAAATCTCTGAGCTGGGAATTGAACTCAGGTCTCTTCAGTGCTTTATCCATAAGCCCATACTGCCTCATGAACTGTTTTTTCCACAGCACAGTAGACTCCATTTCAGTTCCCAGTTATCTCTAATTCTTACTCCCATTCTCTTTGAACTTCTGCACAACCCCAAGCTGCACAGAGTTCAAAACTATTTAATCTGTTGCTAATACAAATCCTAATTATGCTTTCTGTAGAATAAACATTCACAAGAAATGCATATTCCTGCTCACAGGGCCTGGAATAATTGTCCATTTTAGCAAATAAACTAACTTAATATATGTGTATAACTTAAACATTGCTTCTTTTTTCCCCCCTCACCAACATGAGCATTTCTATAATATGCTGCTTGTTCTGAACTAAATGATTTCATGCAATGTTTGATTAAAATAAAAATCAGTACAGAAATAATTACATTAGCAATAATTAATGTACTCTGCTGGAAAAAAACATCACTTCATGGTTATGACTTTAATAACAACTATACCATGATTTTCACAGACACATTAGAATAAACAATTGTTGAGGATTGTCTTCAGATTTATTACCACCTTACAGACTGCTTTCAGATGCCAGATACCAAGTCAACAGTTCAGTTTTTGTATATACAACTTCACAGATAGCAATATTTGCACAACTTAACTCCTAGGGCTTAGCTATTAATGTCTTGTAATTAGTTTCTAAATCCCCGGCTTTAAAATGATAATAGTTTTAAGCTAAGTATATGTCAATAACACACAGTCAATATGACCTACTGCAAAATATAAACCACAGACCCTTTCAGTAAATAGATCACAACAAAGATAAATCAAACTCTGCATAAAGATGTAAATCTGCTCCAAACATTTCCCTATGCATTGCAACAAAAGGGATTTGCTTTGTATTATTATTTTATCTTCATTTTACAGTCTGCATGGCATTGATTGAGATGCCGTGAAAACCAAATGGAGGCTGATGAAGTGATGGAAGTAGAAAACTGGGAGCATTTTCATTATAGGTAATGAATTACTTGATTGTAACAGTTCAAACTTAAAAAACTCTCAAGGGAGGTGAGAAGAGTAACACTGCGAAATTGTAAGAATATAACTTCAGATGACTTTTTAAAGTACTTCATTTTGACCGTGGCAAGAGACAGACTGTATTTAAAAAAATCCATGATTCTAAGCTGAAGGTATCCACCTATTTCTGATTTCTCTGGCATGATTGAAGGCCTATGTTTTATTCTGATCCTGAACTGGATGGACAGAGGGCTCTGCAGAGATGCAATGACTTTAACAAGAATTTTTATGGCTGTAAAGATCTGTTTGTGTCATCCTTGTTGCAGGATCAGAAACTTTGGTATCTCTTAACATTTAAGAGCTATATTCTAAAAGGGGTCGAGCGCTCTCATCTCCAACTGTTTCAATTCTGCTCCCAGCAACAGTTATGGTGGAATGGAGTGGACAAAAAGTGAGATTCGAGTTCAGTTGTGCACGAAGGAAATGTGTGTTGGTGAAACATCTGAGTTAACTGCAAATAAGTAAGTGCAGCGGAACCTGAGTGAAGTTGATTATGAATTGGCATGTCTTTTACTACACATGGTACTCTCTAATTGTGCATTCCTTTAATACATTATATATTAATTATGTATATAATACACACACATATGCCTATATATACACACACATACATTCTGGGTTTTTTTCAAAAAGTTGTAGTTCTAAGAATATCGTCTTGATTAACATCCATCTGGCACCAGAGCAGGAACAGTTAGACATAACAATAACTAGCAAGAATAATTAAAAGTACACTACAAACAGCAACTTCTTCTAAGTCCTTACAGATACATTAGACTCCCAGGTACAGATAATGCTGCAAGTTACCCAGGTGGATGATTCAAGCAATTATTCATAGAAGTAGGCTCTTTTTGGTGCTCCAGTCATGAATAGCGAGTCATTCCCTGTGCTCTTACTCTGTTCTGCTTGCTTGCTCTGTTCTAATGAACAAGGAGGTTGCTGAGGTTTACAAAAAGAAGAGGCTGAGGCTGCAGCACTACCTACCTACCTACCCTGGATTCATGCTAGACCTTTAGTTTCTCGTCACTCCAGGTAGCTTTCCTGACTTAACACCACTGCTCTCAGTTTCTTTTCCAGGCACATTTTTTTTTCTCAGAAGAGAACAAAGTTTCTCACATTACACTTAGTATGCATTAAATGCACTTAAAATTCCAGTGACTGCAAGTTCAAGCAGTTTAGCATTTGTTAAGTGCTCTCCTAGCATTGCAAAGTTGTTCCCTTTCAGGCAAGGATTATCCCCCTAACACAGGGGTGGGCAAAATGCAGTCCAGGGGCTGGATGCAGGCTGCCAGGCCCTTCTATCCAGCCTGCAGGGCACCTAAAAAATTTAGAAAATTAATGTTAATCTGCCCTGGGCTGCCTGTCATGCGGCCCTTGATGGCTTGCTGAAACTCAGTAAGTGGCCCTCTGCCCAAAATAATTGCCTGCCCCTGCAACACATACTAACTTTAAGAGGTCAGTATATTCCAAAACATGGGTGACTAGTGCCTCCTGAGTCTGGGGAGGGGCACCACATCACCAGTGGGGGGGAGGGGAGGAGAGTCCCACAGTGGCCCATCGCTGATGGGGTGGAGGAGGGAAGGGGAGTCCCTCCAGTGGCTGATTGCTGAGCCCATAATCACCAGAGGCAAAACCAGAAGTGCACATCTGCCAGCACTTCTGGTTTCGGGACTGGCATTTCCAGGGGGTGCATGTGGGAGCACATGCACCCCCTATACATCCCCAATGCTCCAAAACTTAGCAACTGTTGCAACTGAATGTGTGATGCCACTTGCAGTAACTCCTCCTCTAACTCCCTGCTACAAGGCCTATTGCAAGAGCCCATCTCCAACCTACCACTCTTTCTGCCCTGGGTTGAAATGAATTAACCCACCTTAGCAGCTGGATGTAATAATTCAGCAGGGCTCAACGACCTCAGGCCCGCAAGCCTTTAAGGGGTCGGATCACAGGGTTGGAACTGGTGACTGTCAAGACTGTCAGATGATGGTATACCTGCTAGCCAGAGCATACTTCAGACAGACATGCTTGGAGTTCAACCTGACTCTCTCCACAGTCCTGGAATTTGCCAACAAGCAAGAAGCCTCCTCTTTGTTTTGCACACTCACTGAAGGACTGTGAATAAACAGTCTTTATGCTCTATGAAACACTAGGCTGCTTCCTCCATGACTCCTCTGAGGCCCACAGCACCTGATAGGGGCTTCCCTGTGCAGCAGCTTGCAGAGCTGACAGGCAAGGGACTGGGATAGGTATGGAAGATGAAGCCTGTTCTCTCCCCACTCGCATAGACACCTCCAGAGTTCTGGCTGGGTCAGGATTATCAGCAATCTGGATTAATTCCACAATATATCTCCCATGAAGGGAAATAACAAAATTTGGTTGTGCCAGTGGAAAAATAGACCTTCCCACTGAGAAGCCTGCATTTGATATGGCTGTATCCACTCATCATATCTGTGAACCAAAACCAATGGCAAGGGTTAACTCCAACCCAAACCACCCTGATTTTGGCTTGAAAATACAGGAGAATTCATCCAGATTTAACCATCTCATTCTTTCCTCCTATTAGAATCTTAGTATTAAGTAGGATTGATGAAGGATGGCTTATCGTGCTCATTCTGTGCTCTCTGCTAAATCAGCGAGCCAGGAATAACTTCACTAACTTCTACATAGTTGATACGCATTTACACTGATGTAACCAGGGCCCTAACCCTAATCTTACTTAATGTATATACAGGCTTATAAACCCAGGCAAAATGGAGTGAGGGAAAGATACAGATGAAGATGCCTCGGTCTATTTTCCTGCTATTTTTAATTTCAACTCAGAAGCCTATATCCAGCTGCTTTCAAAATAGCCTTCAAAATACTATTCACAGTAGCCAGTACAACACATTAGCTAATGCTTCTCATGCAATAGAAATGAGATAGAGTACATAAACTGATCACTGGTTCCTGTAAAAACATTTCTGTGTTAAGATAAAATGGTTTAGAGAGTTCCAGTGGGCACCAGTAGAGCTCCAGGCACCATTATTTATTCGAACAGAATATTGATTATACCATTAGAAATCTGATCATGAATTCTGCAGTTGCCTACTACAGATTTTCTTTCACTGTACCTTTTTCTATTTTGAATGCAATTCTGAAGGGGCATTTATTTTCCTTGACTTCTTGAGAAATGTTAATGTAGTAGCAGGATTTCTCTGACAGCCAACATGGCTACCCTTGCTGACTGAAAACATTGCTACTTGACAATCATTCCGATTTGCTTTTCCCATCTCCGAGATTTTGTTTCCTCCTTGACCACCTTCCCATTTCTGCCCACGAGCACAAACGGGCCACAGCCTTCATGTCTATGACAATTAAACTCAGATGGCTGGCACTGTATTTGTGATTTATATTCCACTGATTCAAGGGATGATGCATTTTCTAGCATAAAAGTCAGCTCCAAACAGAGGAACTTGGAAGGACAGTAGATAGATGTGTTCAGTCCCTTCATTTGCATGAGCAATGAACTATTCCCTTCATCCCATTTTTTTAAATAGATGTCATGCATCTCTATGTGTATTCATAGTGGTTCCTCCTGTTGCCTGTATTAATTCTGCTGCCTGTTACAGTGACTGCCACCTGAACCTGATAGTGATATGTACGTAAAAGAGAGGGAGTATGACAAGCAAATCACAACTCAAACTGAAGTTTAATAGGAAGCTCACCAGTGCTTGGACCATCTGTCTGAAAACACTTATTTCTCTCATTGCCAGCACCTGTGAAGAAAAGACACCAAGAAAACCTGCCAAAATTCTCATAAGCTAAGGACAGAAGTTATACATAAACCAGTTCAGGTGATCAGAGACTGGTTTAAACCTGTAACAGAATAGAAGTTCAGTGCACATAAATCAGTTTTAAACTGGTTTAAGATAAACCTGGTTGAATGCAGTATCAGAATTAACTAATTTAGGTCAAACTGGTTTATGAAACTGCTGTCCCAGATGCCTTCCTGGTTCAAGTCCCCCAACATCCCAGCATTTTGCAGCCCTGGGCTGGGCTCTGCTGTCTGCTCCAGAGAGCAGGGCTGGCCCCACCCCTCTGCTCCTAACTGGAGCAGGGAGGGCTGGGTCACTGGCCTCACTGGCTGGCTCACTGCCCCCTCCTCAGACAAACCCCTCCTGGGCTTTGGAGCCAGGGAGGGGGGTTAAACACCTTCCCCCAAGTACGGAGCTGCCCTGCCCTGCCATGCTTGCTTAGTGCTGGCTACAACTGTGGACTACAAGTCCCAGAGGCACCTGGAAGCAGGAAGAGGAAGTTATGAGTAACCCTCCAGAGTCCTGCTTCTGTGATTCTGGGCTGCAAATCCCAGAGACCTTGGAGGCAGCAGGAAGAGGAAGCAAATACACAGCCCATGCTGGCTACGTGCCAGAGTGCCATGCTCTAGCACCCCCTGGCTTCTGGCTTGAGCCCCTGCAGACATGTGGCTGCATTTTCTGAATCAAAAGTGAACATCTGTTCATTTGCTTATTGGTTCAATCTCTGCAGCTTAGACTAACTTGCAAAGAGTGAATCAATTCAGCCTTGGGCTTTCTGACTGTCTGTACTTAGGCCATTGTGCCCAACTTCTTTTAGTAAAGGCCTGACACTCTGACTTCTTCATTCTGGGCCACATATGAAAAGTATACTCTAATGGATTTCCAAGATTAAGAACTAAGCCCAGAACCTAATGTGCTCAGTTACATGCAAACATACAACAAAATTCTTCCATCCGGTTCCCTACTGACTTTCATCTTCAGTTGCCCCTCACACATGGGTAGGAGTGTGGAGTCAGCACGGTCATAATGGTGGCATTTCAAAATCACCGTGCACAGGCATAAGTGAGGACAACAAGTTTACGAGAAAAGACCCAACATTCAGTTCTTGAACCTCCTCTAGGTCCTTCTTAACTCAGTGCTGTTACATCATTATCTCAAAGTGCAAGTTGTTTTCAAAACATTTAGTTGCAAATTGTAGGTAAATATGGACACAGGCCTCACAATGATAGAAATGTCATGAGTTTCTCCAATTATTTTTGGACTCCGGTCTGTTGGCCAATGGTATCCAGGTGGTACAGAGAGGTAGTGGGAATTTTTCCAGGGTCCTCAGTAGGTGGAGGTCAAATTTTAATCAGGCATGTAGGACAGCTGATCCATCTGCTTCCTCAGTTTTCTGGGCTTCTCTGAACTAGAAGATGCAGTGGTTGTGTAGACAGAAGGGCAAATTCTGAAACGGCATCATAAAGTTTACAAAGCCATCCAAGCATGAAGGAAGAAGTTCTGTGACTTCATTTGACATCCAGTTGTTGCATTTTATTATTATTGCTCTCTACAAACTAGTTTGTTTATATCGACTCTTCGGGCAAGGATGTAAGTGAACAGAAGCCGGGGAACAACTGCTCAAGAGTCGTTGAGAATGGTCAACGTGAATTCCTGTTTCTGCATTCTTACCCCCAGTACCCTGGCTATTTCTTTGATAGACACTTAAGTGCATCAAACCTATTTTTTTCTCTTGCTTCTACACTTGAATTTTCCATCATATTTCAATGAATATAGTTGTAAAGCCTAATGCAGAAACAAAATATCTGTAGCTAATTCTTGCAGTCTATTTTTAAAGACAGTTGGCACCATGTCTGGACCCTGAAACAAACATTTTCATAGAAACTGCATTAGCAGGTACATTTACTTTCATTAACATGTTCAGTTGTGATTAAATCTTCAACAATAAACAACATCTTTCCCTCCACAGCACCTTCCTTCACTGTACTGCTGTTGCTTTCATACTAATGAATTATTGGCCAACTTTTAAAGTAACTATTTTTTTCTTTCTTTCTCTGCTTGAATAGTTGTTACCCTGATCACCAATCTTAACTAGTGTAACAGCACCAAAAGCAGGTTAAGTGCACTGAGCACTTCTATTAATGCCCTTGATAAAATTGAGAGAACTTTTCAGTCTACGTCTGAACTAGGACATTTTTTAGCATGCTATGGCTGTCAGAAAAGTGCTTCATCTACAATTTCTGAGAAAATGCTTATTATCATAAATTTGCATCAATACACAGTAAAACTGAAGATTAATTACTTAAATGCTAGTAAGCCTGACTATAAGTTTGCATCTGATTTTCAAGAATGGAAGTGGGTGGAAAGCAGGCCTTGGCATTCTAGTATCCCTCCTACACATCCTGGTTAATTTACTGTGGTGTTTTCAGCCTTTCAAATTACTAAAACAGAGTGATATTTAATGCAAATTTGAACTGAAATGATGCAGCACATGTACTATTTTCTAAACAAAAACTATGTTAAAATGGAATTAAGTGTGCGACTATATGTCAGGTTCTTAAGGGTAAAAAACATACATTACAGAAGTTTTGTGATTAGCCCCCATCAACATGATGATGATGATGATGATAACAGCAATAATAATGCATCTGTCCATGGTCCAGAGATGCCAGCTTAAGGCATCCAAACAACATTAATTCGGCCCTTCACTGATATAAAACTATTACATTATGATTATGATTTTCAGGTTTTGTGGCTAAAGATTGTATTAACCATTTTTCAGAGACAGAGGGGGTTTTTTAACAATTTTTTTTCTCTTCCATGAGAAGAGCAGGACACAGTTAAGACTGTTTGAATGGCTTAACTGTTGAGTTTCTTTCCTTCCAAAAAAAACCTGTTGAAAATGCTAATATGATGCAAAAATATATAATTTTCACTAAAACCAGCTACAATTTTGATGGGAGGATACAAGAAAAAAAATAACTCTACTGAATGCACATCCTATACAATTGACAAATTCCTTGATATCTTTTCCTTTATCTATCATTCTGCCACAAATCCCAAGAGAGATGATGTGATTGACAGTGGCACTTCCATTGGAATACAGAGAGCACTGAGGAAAAACCTAAGGTTTTCTTTTGGCTTCCAAATTGTGAGAAAGGTAATGGGATTTGGTCTTTGTCAGCTAACTCTGGATAAAAATGACACCTAATTACCATTCACTAGATGTCCAATCAGACTGTCACAGTTGGCTGTATTTGATAAATCTGGTGGTAATCTTAACAGAAGCCAACAGTTAAGTATGGAGCATCCAATATCTGCATCTCCCAGGAGAAGGTCCCTGAAAGGTGATGGATGAAGCATGTGCGTGGTCCCCACTGCACTGCTTTGTAGAATATCAAAGTTTTGGTCCCCAGCGCAGAAAGAATTTACCTAAACGCAGAGGACTAAAATCTCTCAGTAAAATCAACAGCAATGTTCCCAGGCTTACACAGCTTTGCTGGAGGGATAACATTGCCTTTGCTGCACCTTCCAAGATGGTCGATCCAAACACAATCCATTCTAATAAACCCCACTTTCTGTCCACCCGCCATGAAAAATGTAGGAAAAACCTGAATGCTCCATAATGATTTCCCAGTGAAACAGAGACATGCAGAAAACAACATGAAGCTCCCAAGTGGAAGAGCTGTAACTCAACACTTGTACCTGCTGGGCTTAATTTTAGAATCCAATGCATTCATTTAAAATTAATAAAAGGAGCTGGCATTTTCTGTCAGCTGTTCATTGTAATGCAATCATTTTTTCCCCTCAAGAAAGAAAAATATGTTCAGAGGGAAGTATGCCCCTAGGCCCCTCATGAAGTTCTTTGCTTTGCTTCCTGCTGTAAACTACCCAACACATACTTGTCTAATACCTGAATTATCTGAAATCTTTTCTTTTTATTAAAGAGCTCTGAATGCACTAGCTGGTTTAATTGAGGCAAGACTGTAGAATATAATCTGAAAGATAGTTAAACATAGGATTGCAGCATCATACAGAGAAAATGACAGTATGTTATGGGCCCAATACTGAACTCTTTAATCAAGTAATACTTCCACTGATTTCAACTGGAGTGTTGCCTGAGTAAAAAATGAAGGATCTGTGTTTAATTATACCATGGATCACCTTCAAATCAACAGCAGGTCAGACTAATGCTGTATTGTTACCTGTGAGAGGGAGATATCAGCAACAATTTGCCAGTATGTGGCCAAAATCAGTATTTTTTAAAGAATGGGAGCCAGTAACTAGAGAAGAAAAAGGGGTTTTATTACCAGCTCCGCTACTGATTGGTTACTTGCTCACAGGACAAGGCTCTGTACGTGGTTTGGTTTACCTAATGAAAAGAATATTTACCCATGTATAATAAATTTCAAGATGACAGGTAAACCTTAGCTAAAAACTGGTACGTGGCAACATAGTTGGGTATAGTTGATATGTATTTACATGACATGTGTAATAATAAATACATGATACAGTCTGCAATATATGCTATATTCAAAACATTTCTTAGTTTGCAAGACCAGGCAGTTAAAAGTTAGTAAATGAAAAAAATATATATATAGTTGCCTGTGTAACCTTAATTTAGCCTTTTGCATGTATATAGTGTGATACAATCTTTAATTATTATGTGTCATTTCATTCAAAGGGCTCCTGCCTCATTCATGGATGAGGAAGCTTACTTAAGGTTGGAGATGAATCCTTCTGCCATTTGCTCACTTTTCACTGATTGATTTTGCAATCTGAACTTGTGCTTTTTAAACTTTTCTCTGTGTGTGTGTGTGTAATTCTCTATACCTCTGAAACCTGGGTTACAGGAGTAATTGTTCATACTAGATAATGATCTTTTATGTCAATTAGCACTGAAGGAGGATGAGATGAACACTACGATCCTGAGTTTTGCCTATCTGCTTGCTGCAGAGGAATAGTGAGAATTTGGGTGTGGCAGTTTCACTGCCTTTACTGGCTTTTCCAGGATGTAAGATCAGAGTCTTTATCATGTTCACAAGTAAATGGCAACATGTTGCCTGTGCAAGGAACTTTTATTCTATGAAGAGTCTTTTTTGTCTGAAATCTATTGTGTAGCTTTATGGTACTCTAAGGTATTGACAGAGTAATGGATTTTTCCACCATGGTAGTAATTTATTCTCTATGGTATATGCTTCTCCTAATAGTAGTTAATAGTCATCTGTACCAGGACTAAAATAGTTCCAGTTCGAGGTATTAAAATAGATTTTCCATTATAAAAAAGCTACATGATTAGTATAGACTTCAATACACAGTTTATTAGAGTGCTGTAAATTTTAGATCAGAATATTGAATTCAAACTATACCTTACCCAAAGTTTCTGAGTATTCGGTTTCAAGATTTCAATTCAGCCCATGCAAGAAAAGGCAGAGTGATGAAGCTCATTTGTGGATATGAGAAGCTGAACTCCCTATAAAATTCCCGTATTGGGAGTTGAGGTTTTAGCTAAATACTAGATTGAGTTGTTATTATTCCCCTGTAATGCTAATCCATAAAGGCTTCTCACAAAGACCAAAGGTTAATAGCGATGTCAAGAGTATGGAAAGGTGCCTTGCCAACATGCATAAGCATTTCATCTAATGGATCTAGGTGGAGAACTTGCAGTTCCCCTTCCTACTTGTTTTTTAAAGAAAATTATGCCTAATCATTCCAAACTACCACTGCCGCAGTGGAGACCAAGACCAAACTAATTTTGGGCTGATCCAGTATTTGCAGCTTGGTAGAGTGGGCTCCAGAGAGGGCAGGTAAGTGTGTAAAACTATCGCCGTGTGTAACTTGTCAAGTGGTTACTGTTGTGATCATTATATTTGATGCAAACAGAAACCAAAGAATCAACTGCAAAGAGACAGCAAACACCACTAAAAATAATATTAAAAATATACTCTAAAATACAGTAATACCTTGCTGAGGTTCATCTCAAATCTAATGGATTCAAAAACATTTGGGAGAAGATGGCCTGTCATCACAATTTTCCTGGCTAGAATTTCAGACCAAGATGTTCCAGCAAACCTCTAAGTAATTCATGACTACTAAACTCCTCACTGCATCAAACCTCATTAGCATTTAGCCTTGTTACAACACCACTGGTGACAGCAACAGCAGCAGTTCCTCAATACCAGGATGACAGTCTTCCAATACACAGGAAAGTCATCAGTGGGTCTGTAGACGACTGAGGAAGTTAATCCAAGATCCACATGTTCAACTGCCAATGTGGCAAATCGTTCCGGAGAAAGGGATAGATCCTAGTGATGTTGGGTTACAGCTCTTTCCTTTTGTTCGTCTCATCTCTTCCACTCTGTAGTGAAGTGAGCTTTCTCAAATATCACGGTGCCACCAGCGATGATTCAGCGCTCAAGTCTTCTAGATACTGATAATATTGCATTTCTTCAGGTTTGCCTTCAAGATGTCTTTGAATATCTTCTTTTGTCCACTTACAGAGCAGTGATGATTGGTGAGTTGGGAATATAGTACCTATTTTGGGAGGTGGTTGTCAGACATCCTTAATTTCCTGTCCAGTGGAGCTGCTGCTGTATAAACCTGGCTTCAATGCCGGTGGTGCTTCTTGAGCCAAAACGTTGGTGTTCATTCTTCCATTTTCCAAAGACATCGCTGATGGTAACGTTGCAAAGTTTTCACGTTTCTGATACGACGTCCAAGTTTCACATCCATACAATAAGGTAGGAATGAAAACAGTCGAGGAGACAAAAAGTCTGTTCTGCCAGGTCCTAACGTCATGATCACTGAAGACATGATTTTAGAGCTGTCCAAAGACAGCACTTGCAGATTTTATCTGGTGCTGAATATTCACATTATAACACCAAACCGCACTTATCACAAGGCAGTTGCTATAAGGATCCGCTGCTACGTACACGTGGGCTGCAGAATTCCAACTGTTTTATAAAACATCTGTACTTGGACAATTCTGTCAGTCCCTTGAATTCAGAAATAACAATGTTTCATTTACTGTCTTTATCACAGTTATTTTAGAAGTGAGAGAATCCTCAGACAGGGTGATTACAGTGTGCATGTCAAATCACGAAGCCTTGAGTCAAGACCCCCATAAACATGCAGCAAGTTATTCTCCTGAAGAATGACTGAACAAAATCTGAGGAAGGCCTTCATGATATGGCCAATACTAATTAGAATGGACACTGGTAGGCATAAACTTTCACTAGCTGTTACTTATGACATCCCAGATGTGATAGTTAAATAAGCAGTACCAGCAACACGTGAGGAAGTGGATGAAATGGTTAAGTACGTTGGGAGAGTTCAGAGTATATATCGGTGGCACAATTCACAAGCTGCACATTCCAGTTTGAGAAAACTTGTGTTCTTTTGGTCACGCACGTAATCTGCACCTTTGCCAACTCCTGGACACATAAATAAGATAAAACTCTGCTTAGTTAAAGGACCAATTTACAGCTTGTCTGGCTGGTAATTGGGACAATAAAAACGGACCTATGAAAACAATGATCTGTAAACCCTCCCCTCCCCCCCAAGTGTTTCATGCTCTTCTGGCATAAGACAGCATGCCCCTGAGTGTGGTGAACTTTGGTGAAATACAGATGAAAAAATGAAAGTTGGCATCTTTGATGAATTAGAACATGTCCTGTAATGAAGAATGCACTCTATCATAATGACATCAGGTCACAGAGCCTGGCTTTTACTGACCATTGCACTGCTACTTAAGACTGTGCCTTTTCTGATCTACACAACACACATCAGTTGTAGTTAGGAAGAGAGAGCAATAGACTGAGCTGTGTCTGCAGCCATGCCTCACGTGTCAAGTACCGAAATGCCCATTATTAGAGGTCCGATCACAGTGGGATTCATATTCTCGGTGTGATACAGACCAAAAATAAAGGTGGCAGGTGAAAAATTCCCTGTCCAAGTGAGCTGCTCTCATTACAAACAGCGAGCTAACTTCAGAGATTGCTCACTGTTTTACAATTCAAACTGAATGCATGGAAGACTGAATATGGATGCATGAACCAGTTCAGATAAAAAGAGCCAAAATGAATTTCTCCTCAAAACAGTGAAATTGATTTTGGACCTTTTATTTACTCAGAGGATGGGAAAACTTAGATAAAATGTATTTGTTTGCATTTAATGTCAAACAATTCTGTGCCTCAGCTAGGCTGGGAAATTGTAATGTCATGAGGAGAGTGATAAATAATTATCTGAGGCTGCATTCTCGCCTTTGCTAGACTTGTACTGGAAGAGTCTGATGAAAATGGCAAATTGTGGCCTGTTGTACTTTGCACTTCCCTAAAAATTTCTAAGGAGCATGAAGCAATACATACACATTTATTAATCTACTCATGTAATATGTTAAATAGAAAGTAGGAAAACAATATATGCACAGAGAAACGGAGGCACAAGGGGAGATTCATGCGGAAATTCAGCAAGGTACGTAACTGCTGACTTTAACAGAATTACCCATGTGCTTTATTATCTTGATGAATCTGAACTTAACAGGTTCACCACGCATCATGATAAGCACTCTGGTTCCAGTATGGAGAAACACTTAAGCAGCATGCTAATTTACACCCTCCTTAAGATTAAGATCCCCTCTGGCTTAGAGCCAGACTACTCAGCAGTGTTGCAGCAACGAGCCTTAAGCAATGTGCTCAAGGTATTACAGACCTGAGAAACGAATCAAGGAATTTGGATACAAATCCTTTTCACACTACTGTTTGCAGTGGAACAGCATATGCCCCTTGTACATGCAAGGTTTGGAGAAAAGTTATTCCAGCCCTTTCTGTTTGTTTATCCCTGCTTATCGACAGCCAATTCATCTATTATTTATCACTGAAAGATAAATGTGCTGGCTAAAATGGATACATTTCTTTGAAAATGGAAAGGTTAATACATGGAGGAGACATACCAAATGGCATGTGTGTCATTTGGATAGCATTTATCCTGAAGTTTCTGCCAACTCCAAACACTTTGGCCTATGCATCCCACTAATTCCCAGACTGATATAAAAGCAGTGACTACCAGTCAAATTACCTTGCCTGGGTTTTGCTTTTTAAAAAAATTACCATCAGCACTGTAGTAATTTCCTATCATGTCCAGTTTTGCATGGTGTCATGACACTTAAGCTGGACAAACAGCATTAAAGAACATAATACACATTTCAGAGGGAAAATTCAGGACCTGACTATTCTAGAACCTAATTGGATTGCTGTGGTGTTATTAATACTATTAAATTATCTTGCTCAAGTTCTACATAATCAATCAGTCCCTAAGACAACTGTGGTTGGTACACAGAAAATTAGGTTTGGCTGATTGGACTTTAATTATGCTTCATTTGGGGATACTCTTCCATCAACACTGCAGTCGTGTCTTGCTGATGCAGCGAACAGGCTGAGATGAGAGAAAAAATAATGTGGCTTGTGACAGACAGATGCTAAAAGGGAGGATAGATAAATAACAAAATCACAAGAACTGCTATTACTTTGAAAGCAATGCGAGATACCACTTTGATATTTGCTTTGAAAAGGTGGACAGAACTGGCTCATACAGGAGAGAAGGCAGCCGACAACAGCATGTACAACGACCTAAGTATATAATGTGATAATGAACTATCAATAGATTAAATATGAAGAAATGGTTTGGTCTCCCAATATCAGCCTTCTGAAAAGACGATGGCATGATGATGACAGTGCCTGTTGAAATTCCTCTAAAATATTCCAGTGCATAGATGCAAGGACATCTATTCTTGTACATTAAATTCTCAAAGCTAAAAATGTACATGTTACCACTCTTATAGCATATTAAGTAAGTACAAAGTATAACTAGACCTTATGAATGGAAGATATATATTCTTTGGAACAGAAAGTAGAGCTCAGGACTCACTCTTTCCACCATTTAGCTATGGAGTCATGCTTATGGTAGATTCTTAGCCCTTTCTATCCAGGGCAACAGCTTTAACAGAAGGACTGGAAAATATCCACTATCAACACCATCATCTGGGGAGTTAGGAAATCTCAGAAGGTGGGAGGTGGAGCTTGCATCCTCTTGGGAAAAAATAGGAACTAAATGTGTCTCCCACAGGTTGAGTGTATGCTTTATATACTGGGCTATTGGGTAAAAGGGGCAGAACAACAGCTATTGGCTGTGTTTTAAGATGGTGACCCCAGATCTGTTGTTTGAAAGGCAAACTACAGGTGTCTATCTTCAGGACAGGATTTGGGGCTGTGGATAATATATAAGAAGAGGCCTCTCCTCTTAACTGTCTTTGAGAATACTTTGTTCCAGACAGGGAGAAATGAAGATACACCCTAGTCCTTGGGGTTTCCTTTGCTAGCTCTAGGCTTTCTGTTGATCCTACAGACATTGGTGTCTCCTTGATCACCATGCCAATTGTATTGCACTTTCTCGCTAACATGTACACAGAATTAGCTCAAGGCTGTAGTTTGTGACCTGGGGCTCAGGCATTGAAACTCTGAGCCTTTCGGCACCAAAGTCCTTTTTCAGACATAGCCCCAAATCCTGTTTAAATACTGGACTATAAACCACAGTTTCTAGCTACTGTTAGAACTAGATGTTCTAGCATCGTGTCCAATGGAATCAACTATGGTCAGATATTTAACTTCCATGTCATTAAAAGTTAATGGGGTGTGTAATTAATAAGTAAACAGGGTTGCTTCATACACATCATTTAGCGAAGGGTTTCTGCATAAACAGTACATCTGCCGCCCAATGGACAGAGAAGCATACAAATAATAATAAAAAAAAGGACTTTCCCCACACATTTTAAGACTAGGTTCAAGATGATTTACAGTCATTTATTTGGGACTGTTATTGCCCAGCGTGTGAACACTTAACTAGAGACTCATTAAAATGCACTCTATATATGTGATATAATAGCCTTGCTTTAAATGACTAAGTTTGCCTATGAAAGTCAGTATTTAAGGGCTTCTTAAAAATGATTATTTTTGACCCACTAGCAGAACAGACTCCTTTGGGGACTATTGTATTGCTCGGAGATTCTGTGGATTGTTAGATGATACTTATGTGTGCAGGGCCTATTTGCTAAATATTCTTTAACGGAGACAATTATTTTCCATTTAGGAAAACCAAATAGTACTATGCAAACCTTATAAATTGTCCTCTAATACTCTGCCAAAATTATGACAGAATCATAGAAAATGAGGGCTGGAAGGGACCTCAGGAGGTCACATCTAGTCCAACCCCCTGCTCAAGGCAGGACCAGCCCCAACTAGATCATCCCAGCCAGGGCTTTGTTGAGCCGAGCCTTAAAAACCACCAGGAACGGAGATTTCACCACATCTCTAGGTAACCTGTTCCAGTGCTTCACCACCCTCCTAGTGAGAGAGTTTTTCCTAATATCCAACCTAAACTTCCCCTGCTGCAACTTGAGACTGGCTGTTCCTTATTCTGTCATTTTTTTCCCAATAGAGCCTGTAGCCCTCAATATCCACTGCCCAAAAGACACATGTGCCCAACATGGGACTCAAACCCACAAGTGTGAGATTAAGAGTCTCATGCTGCACCAGCCCAGCTAGCTGGGCTGCTTATCCACAACACCTGAATCTGTTCCACTTCCAAATGTCACTTTATAAGACATAGCTGGTTTGTGTTTTAGGAATTCAAAAATAATATGAGACCAATGCCTTATCTATACGTTAACACACCTACTTCAGCTTACATGCCTACATTAAGTGAAAAAAGAAAAGAAAAAGGAAACAAAGATGTAAATCTTCATCCCACGTTAATTATCAGTCGCTTTGATGGCACTGGAGCTACGGTAATTTATACCTGCTGCGGCTTTGCTAACTGAAGTCTTGAAAAGTGAATTCTGAGCCAGGAATTTTTACTTTTGTTTATTAAGCATGATGGATGTAAAATGCACGCCTATTTCCGATTGACTATCTCTATGCTTCTCACCACAAAGCATGCTGACTGCACTGTGTCCCATTCTGAGGTACAAAGTCTCCTGGTACACTGGACAGTAAACCTAGGCAAGGATGGACAGTAGAAGAACTTCCTTTCCACAGGACTTCTTTGAAATTCTCATCCAAAACCATTTTTTAAATTTTAGGACATTCCATTGGTACAAGAACAGTACAACAGAAAACTTCACTGTTATAGATTTCATAGATTTCTAGGGTCAGAAGGGACTTAGATCATCGAGTCCAACCTCCTGCTCTGGGCAGGAAAGCATTGGGGTCAAGTAACCCCAGCCACCTGCTGTCCAATCTCCTTGTAAACACCTCCAAGGTAGGTTACACTGTAACGCATTATCAATTTGTTCTCAATTGTTAAACTTGCATTAGAAAAATCTCACGGTGTTTTACAAACAGCAGTGAATACTGCCTCACAGTTCAGATCATGTTCCATTCGCTGCTTGTTTCTGTTCAGTGTTGTGAAGAGAGAACCCAATGTCTCTCTGCCAATCATCTTGTCCCTCCAGCCGTGGCCAGAGCTTTTGAAGTGGAATGCAGCCACTTACGACTCACAGAGATAAAGATATTTAACAGACCCATTCTATCATACCATCCAAATCACAACAGGAAACAGGGCTTGAAAAAAGGGCATTTTAAGTTTTCAAGGGCTGTAACAAATGTTTGCTTCCCTAATCAGAAGCAACTCATTTACAAATGCAAACATCTTTATTTATACCTGCAGAGCTTGAGCTGAGCCAGAGAAGTGGCCTAGCCTTCCCTGCTCCCCTGGAGCAGCCTGTTGGCACGATGCATCCTGTGAGTAAGTAACCAGCTGCATTGTTATTATTTGCATTATAGGACTGCCAGAAGGCTGCAACCAACAGCAGGACCCAGTAGTGCTGGGTGCTTTCCAAATACGGAGTAAAAGGCCTTCTATGTCCTGGAAAGATTAAAATGCGATGGAGTCTTTATGTGACACGCTCCAAGTGATCACACAGGATTTGATCACTCTTCACTGAGCTCCAGCACACCTCCTGCTTGTCCCTGAATAAGCAGTGGGGGATGCACTGGATGTGGAGCGGAGCCGCTTGAAGGCCCAGGCAAGATAGTTTGTAATATGGAATTAAAAAAAAATGCATGTCAGAGCCCACAGACACTTAATTCACTTCTATCCTGACTGACTGCTCCTTCAGTTATTCTTAATGCAGTTCTTTAGCAGTGGATCAAGTGCCTGCCAGATCTATTATGCATCTACCAATACCGAAGTAAAAGGCATCTCAGGTCAAAAGGCTTGTCCTTCTAGGTCTGAGACCCCTCCAGCCTCAACCTCATTCTTTGAAAATAGATTATGGGGGCTGGTAAAATAGACTGCCAAGTCTCTAGCTCCAGTGGACTGCAGGTTGGAAAGGAGTAAAATTTATAAAAGCTGCTCAATTCAAAGGTTCAGAACTTCGGGCACTTGGAAAACTACTTGGTGTCTGTGGTGGGGCTGACATCACATACTGGTTCTGTGTGCGTGAGAGACAGAGGGAGACCCAAAGAGATATCACCCTCAACTGGCAGACCTTAAGGAGTTCAAGGAATTAACTAGCGGTGCTGGGTAACAGAACCTCTTCCGCTCAAGTGGTAGCTCTTACGGAGTTGAAACAACAGGATTTCACTCCCAGCTCTGTGTATGTGTGTAGGGGAGAGAGAGATTTATCTGGTAGTTACCTAAGTTGGATGCAACATATGGATTTGTTAAAGAGGGAGGAAAGTGAATGCATCCATCATATTCATTGAGTGTAATTGTATTTAAACCTCCAAGTATTTCACTGGAACTGTTTCAAGAACCCTGAAAAGACATAAATTGTCCATCCTCTGAAGTTTACGAACTGCAGGAAGCCTGCCCCATCTTCTAATACAGGGTGCCTTGCAGCTGTGAAAGGGGCTTCATTTCCCTTCTGGCACACGGCTGGGATTATTCACAAGAAAAACCACAGAGAAGATTAACAAACACATTTTTTCTCCTATACCTTACTGCAATTCAATATTGTCAAGAAAGCTACTTTCTAGCATCCGGTAATACTTCTTGTTACTGTTTTCTAGCGGGGGGGGAACCCCACAAAATTTAGCAACTAAATTAGAGAGGGCAGAGAAAAGGATGTTGATGATTTTGTATACGAATTGATCATCCTGTTGTTACCAGTGTTCCTTTGTACAGACCAATAGTATAAATGCATCGCATACATGCCTCCACACTTGTCCCTGCCCACCATAACGTGAGAACCATACCATGGCAAGTTAAATATTTGCACATACATGGACATTTGCACATACATGCTACATTTGTCTCAGTATATGTAGTACTTACATGGGTTGATACCAACTGTAGGCATCGTGTTGTACAGAGAAATAGCCCCATCAGTTCTTCAATGAATACGCCACCCTGTCGATAACGACACTAATTTTTCCTGCTCTTTCACTGGGACAAGTCCAGGTCCTGAACCCATATGCTCCTGCTCATCATTTTGTGACTAGGACGCATAGAATTCCAATAAGTGTCTTTAAAAGGTTGGAGACAAGCAGGAGAAATAGATCTACTGAATATTTCAGTATTTACCCAAAATTAAAGCATGCAGTTACCAAATACAAATGAGACTTAATAAATGCTTTCTTCCTGCTTTATTTTTTAACTTACTATCAGTGATATGATTTGTCACATACGTGTACTACAATGGGTGTCCCTAGAGAACTACCCTTTTGTTGAATTACTTAATGTTCAACCTGTAAGGAATCTGGGTGAGTATCCTAATATCCCAGACTTCTGGTGGTAAGCAGATGCTTAGTCAGTAGAAAAACCAGCAGTGTTGCACATATATCTTTGCAAATGGGCTCAATGAACTTTGTCAACTAGTAGAAATTCATCTGTCATTGAAGAGTCATTTCTCTTCCATTCCCTTGTAAGAACTAAGAATATCTTCTCCGCCTCCTTTTCCCCAGCTAAACCAACCTGCTAATTCTCTGTGGAATATCTAGCAAAGTACTTGTCACGTGAATATATCTGCTGCTAGGAAAGAATTTGACCTGCAAAGAGGACTAAAGAAAAGGTAAGTAGGAGAAAAAAATATTAGCTCTTTTAAAAGCTTGGATCCTTTTCTGTTTGGCCATCTATTGCTTAAATGTTACTCATTGTATGATCGTAATTCTCCTTGCCTACAGCTCCATGGACATTTATAAGGATAATAAGGGAGATGAGAAAAGAATTCTTAACTCGCATAAGGCTTTTGCTATATATTTGATCTATTTTTTGTTTTTTTTTTAACATTACAACTGAAACTTCTATTTTTTCATGTATTTGAATACATGCAATATTTTTTCTTACATGTTCTGCTAGGCTGGTTTCCTTTAGCATTTAGGTACATAAAAACATTTTCTCCTTGTCATATTCTTAGATCCCCAGGAAAATTATATCAATGCTTAGAATTGCCAAAAGCTGATATACTTTAATTCACTTTGCCAAGCCTAAGGTAATGCAGCTCATCTAGTATATATTTCCACCTGGGCAAAATGAGTCGATAACAATGAAGAAATGACATTTCACATTGTCTCCAGTCAGTTTTCAGTGTAATGTGCAAGATTTAACTACTGCATTCCCATCCCTGTGCAGCTCTAGCTGGCAAGTTTCTCCTACCCAACAACCTTTCCTTTCAAAAAAATATTTTTCTCAGTTAAGGAAAACGCACACTTTCTGTTTTCACAAAGGAATTTACTTAAGCAGGTATTAGCTCAGGCCTTTATGCACTATTTTTCAATGCACGTAAGAACAAAGAAACCCCCAAAACAACGTGCAGTGAAACTTCTAATCAAATAACAATGTCCACTGCTAGATTATATTCTATGTATTTTAGTGAGAATTCTCTTATAATTTTCAACAGAAACATGCCCATTGTTGCTATAATATACTAAAGTGTTCAGACCCTTCACATGTTCCAATATGTAGCTCTTGGAAACCTACAATAATTTACACAGAAATGCAGTTGCACATACATGAATTAACTTCTTCACCACTCTACCACAGGCTACTTGATGTTCCAGCTATGGGAAAAAGCAAATGTTCCCACCTGCGCGTGTGTGCGCACGTGTGTGTGTATGTGTGTGCAACTACTTCCCTGTGTGCCAAAAATCGAAACAAAGTCCAAAGTGTAGAAGAGGGAACATCAGCTCTTGGAGACTTTGCAAAGCGTAATACAAGGATTACTGTCTCTAGTTTGTCAGCTTTATAATTCTCCAACAGAATAGGCTCCTAGCTATTCAGCCAATGCACGACTGCTTAATCATAAATCTTGTAAGTTATGGGTTAATGCCAAGAGCGGTGCATTTTAAGATACATTTAAATTATAGCTACCATGAACAATAGTCCCAGAAGCAAATATTAAAGAACACATTTCAATAATTTTATAGAATCTTTAAAACCGCAAGACACCAAATGCGTGCAGAAAGTAGCAAGGTAAAGCTCTGAAAGGCTCCCATTATTAGAAAAAAAAGGAAAACATACTGCAGACTTCAGTGCCTTTTTTGATTTGAGCTGGAGCTCAATGCTTCAGTTGCTAACATATACTACCGTTGGTGAAAAGCCCATCCTCGTTTTCTTTGCCCTCGGCAACCACGCTACATGCAAGTTAAACAGAGTTCTGTTACTAGGGTCTGGAATACATTAGCAAGGATAATATGGCTATCTTCCTCCCACTACAATCCACGCCAGCTATAACCTCATGGTCATCAGTGGATTGTGTATACTAACACACATAAATAGCTTTACTATGGCTTAGAGACTTAATATGAATATGTATGTTTTATCTACTTTCACTCAGGAGGAGCCCAACCAAAACATTATCTCATTCTACAGTCTTAAACCAATCTTCATTGGCTTTGCTAGGACGGCCCTACAAAGCAGTGAGACCAAAAAGTGGCTATTGCAACACAGCATCTTTGACCGATACATACTGTCTTAATATGCCAATGCCACTCTGTCCTACTTGCTTCTATGGGTGCATTTAATTGAAACTTCACTCACTTTAGAAAAGTGTATTTTGTTTTGTTTTTAAAGAGAATTTCCCACTGTCATGGCTGAGCAATGGCACAAAAAACCTTTTGTTATATTCTCAGTAGAGCTGTTCTTCAGTTTCATACTTTGCAGCTTCTGTGCTTTGCTCTCTGTTGGAGTTACTTCTCTATCTCATAAAAGTAGCTCTTCAAACACATATGGAGACAAAAGGAACAGCAATTACTTTGTTAATATTTGCTCGACACACAGAATACTTAAATATATTATATGGCAGTTGTTTCTATTTTCATTTGTCTTCTGACAACTTGTAGTCTGTTATTTTTAACCGAGTTTGAAAGACTCACAGTCTCATGAATGGTGAATGAAGAAGGTCTATTTCTTTCAGAGGAGGAAAACACATGGTGTAACCTAAAGGCTAATGATAACAAACAGTTGAACACAAATGTCCTGCTGAGTTTCCTTCTACTAATGCATTGCTATAAGCATAATGTGCCACAGGGACTGTGTAAGTAACAATGACCAGCATTCTTATGGCAATATCATAAAGGCCACCGGAAGCCTAATATTCACCTGCTCTGCACTTTGCATAGCTCCCTGCACCTCTACGAAATGAAGGTAGGTGACAAACAAATTTGTAGCTACCATGATCTATGTCTTGTTCATTTTGAGCATGTACCACTTCAGTGTGGTTTATGTGAGCTGAAGGTTTTACCTACTCGAAATTGAAGCTAATGCAGAATGCAGATGTGTGTTCGTAACTTCATCTGTCTATGAGTTCGTGGGATGCCTACTAATTTCTTAGGTGTGATTCTGCTACTTTTATCTGTAGAGTTTTAAATGGCTCTCACACCCCTTTTTATAACTGATGTCAAAGTATGCATTCCAGATGAATAAAAGAGTGACTGTTGTAAAGATATTTTCCATTTAGAGTCTTCAGGTTTTGTGATTTTACTCACCCAATTAAGACTGAAGTAGTTTAAAGCAGTTGATTTTTAGGTAGATATATTTACCTAGACAACTTTTAGGGAAGACAGAGATGCAATATGGTTTTCATGGATGAGGACATGGGTCCTCACCTGCGTGGGTAGATCTCTGGCCGGTTACTTTTATATTCTCCCATTTGCAGATGAGTGGCAGGTGCAGAGAAATGTATATTACTATATTATGACTACATCATTTTATATTATAATTTATGTATCTTAAACTGTATCAAAGACTCGTAGAATGCAGAGACCCCCCATCAATGATTTTATATATAAATAAACAGACAACATAAGAGGATTTCTTGTGCTTCGCATGTAAGCTTATCCTGTGGCACAGCTTCCTCTTAATACATGGATTTTCTAATACACTGTGTTATCTATGGCATAATTTTTTTAGGCTGCCTATGAACATGATAGAGACCAAAGCTGCCCTTTGTCTTGCATATATGTGTTCATTACTACACTTAATATCTTATTGCTCCCAAGGGTTTCTGGATTTAATTGGCTTTATATGCAGACTGTTTGCACGTGTGTGTTGAAAGAAGCTCTCAAGGAGAGTTGAAACATTTTCTAGATGATACTGCACGTCAGTCAAGATTATCAGAGAATAAGTCTAAAGGAGCAAGGCATCCAAGCCCCAGCGGTTTCTAAGAGAGCAAGGAAACTAAACCCCAATAGCTTATTTGAAAACATTCAGCTAATAATTAGTTTGAATGCATATATAACTGGTTTTGCACCTTTCTGGTGAGTTCTCTGAAACATAACTACTGTATTTCACATGGCAGTTATACGAATAATTACATAATTTGAGTGTTTGTATTTATCAAAAAATAATCATTTATGTCTCGTCTTTTCTGCCGGGTTACAATCCACATCTCGTAACAAGAGAGATCATAATCACAACATGTGAACACTTATTTTGTTATTTCTGTCTTGCTGCCTGTTAATGTATGCCGTACGAATATGATGGAAAACTGAGGAACAAGCATATGGTCATTCAGCAGGCAATGATTTGAAAAATCCCCTTGGCCGAAAAAGTGTATAATCCTAATTATGTGTTTTAGTAGCACAGTAAACATTTTTGGTACAATTTCAATTTATGGCTAAATGATATACAATTTGGCTAAGAACATACTGGACAGCACAGCCTGCTGAAAAGTTCCAGAAGGGTTTACTGAACTGTAAAAAGAGAAATATAGAACTAAAGTATGTTTCCAAAACACAAATGATAACAATTCTGTTAGACCTTGTAGATTTTGTGGACTGATTTTACTACTGTTTGCCACAACTTGACCTGAACTTCACTATGCCTTGGCTGAACCACAGAATACTGAGAAATCATTCTGGCTAAGTACAGACGTTCAAAAAGCCCCTAGCAGAAGCACTCTAACTACTACACTTTATTTAAACAGACATTTGTCTTTGGGGTGGGGGAGGGGCGGGGGTTGGTGCTTGCACCTACTGGCCAAGACCAGCAAGTGGGAGACACTCCCACATACCTCCTAGGAGGCTACTGGAGCCAGCCCTGCCCCACTCCCACTGCCATGTGGGCCCAGCCCAGCTCCCACCCTGAGACCCTAGTCAACAAGTGGGGGGGTGGGAGGGGGCTCTTGCAGCAGCGGGGGGGCAGGTCCCCCTTTCCCTCAGTCCCACTCAGTCCCCGCAGCATGGTGAAAAGCTGGTCTGGAAGCCCTGTGCTGAAACTTCTGGCTGCCATTGCCAGGAGGCTTGGGGAGGGGGAGAGAAGGAGGGAGCCCTCCTGCCATGCTGACTCAGCCTGGCCCCCTGCCAAGAACCCAGCCAGCAAGCTGTGAGGGAGCCCTCGTGGCAGAGGGGCTCCCTTCCCCTACACCCCAGCCTCTTGGCAGCTGCAGCCAGGAACTACAGGATGGGGCTGCCCGGCCAGCTTTTTACCACACCTCTCTGTTGTGTGGACCTGGCCCAACCTTCACCAAGACCAGAGCCTGAAAGCTTTGGGGTGGGAAGTGGGGGGAGAATCTGTGCAGAAGAGGGGCTACATCCCTCGACACCCCACCTGGTTGCACAGAAAGGAAACAAAGCCTTTCCTTTCTCCTCTCTGTGACAGCCTGGTGGTGGGGCTGGACTGGGTGGCTCAGACTGGGGGCTTGTCTGTTTGGCCCAGAGCAGACAAACACTAGCTGAGGCTAGCAAACTGCCCAGTGAGGCCCCCCCGGGATGGTGGCAGAATGCAACCTACACGGATGTGGTACAGACATTCAAAAAGCGCTACAACCTAAAGTGCTTTAATCTAATACCACATCCATAGAGGGTTAACTTAGAGTGGGATCTGCCATTTTAAAGCACTTCAAATGCTGTGAACGTCTGTTCTGTTACTGCTTTAAAGTGTTTTCTGTGTACTTAAATGTGAGTTAAGTGTAACGTCTGTACCTGGTCTCAGAAAATACAGCCAAGGTGGAAATGGCAAATTTCCATTTTTAATCTATCAGTCCTAAAACTGGTTGTCTATGGATATAACTGAACCTCCGAAGATGTAATTATCCTGTAAACTACATTTGAATAAATGTGAAGAAATCTATCTGACTTCATGAAAGATTTTAAGATATATTATTTTTTAATGAGGAGCTGAATCAATGGACGGTGTTAAATAAATAAAATAATTAAATAAATAAATGAAGTAAGAAAAAAACCATACTTTAAGCTTAAAATTAAACAATGCTCCAATCTAATTGGTTGAATTTACATAATGAGAATTCTAACACCTGAATTATACATATCCCATGTAAACCTTTCATCTTACTTATGAGATTTCAGCCTTAAGACTGCAACACCTTTGTACCATTTCCGCAACTCATTACACACTATAATGAGTGGGAAATACACTGCATAGACCAATTTATGTGACAATAACTGAAATGAGAAGAGAAAATGATACCAATTTCTTATCAATCTTGTTGCAATCTTGAAGCTATAATTTTAAAGTCTCTCTAGCTTGATGCCACCTGATACTAAAGTTCAAAATAACTACACTGTGTGTGCATGGGTGGATGAATGCGCATGTCTCCACATACAGGACCTCTATATATTTGCATATCAATATATAGCTACTGCATGCTTATTACAGGTGGTATCCATAGTTAAGGTTACCTGCTGCTTCCCATTGTAAGTTCTGATTTTCAGTTGCATAACATTTTACCAAGCTTTAATGGTTTTGGCTGTAATTTTCCATACAGGCTATGCCCGAATTCTTTAAAGCTTCAGTTAAAATGACTCAGTCATATTGGAGGAAACACATTGTTTAGCTGACAACAAAAAAACATGTTCAACCATTTTGCTGAGAAGCTCTTGTTCCTCCATTACTTAAAATAACTTGATATCCCCAACCTTTTGCTAGTAGGGCAGAGATGTACCTTTAGTACCTTGAAAATTCACCCCAAATGAAGTCATATTACAAGGTTGTAAACTATCTCAATTTATGTGCTCAGTACAGATTTTCCATGGTCACAAAAATGTCTGAAGGCTCTGTTCTGCTCTCAACATGTTCCACTCTTAAGAAAGATAGGCAGCAATACATTTGAACACATCTAGTTCGGAAAGTAACCATCTGTTTCTGGAATGTCTCTGAACATCAAACTTCACTAAGGAAATTATTTGCTTAGTTCTAATTGTTATTCTGAATATTTCTCCAGAAGTGTCAGGTACAGATAGGTTCCTGCCAGAAGGTTAGACTTTTAATTACTCTATTCATTAGCCTGATATTCATAACATTTATTTCCAAATTCTGTAAGAGAGATGTTTACAGCACTTAAACAGATTAGTCTGAGCGCGAATAGATTCAATAGGTGTTGAAGTATCCAGGATTTGCATAAACTGCACAGATGATTACAAAGCTATTTTGAATTTCTATTTGGGGGTAACTGAATTGCAATATGCAACTTACACAGATTTGTTTGTCAATCATTTTCTTAGAAATGACACTTCAGGATGCTAGTTTTAGAGATATGGAGAAGAAAATGTTTTTCTGTCTAGTCTTTCCTTTCTATTCTTCTATGTGGGGGCAAAAGGCCTGAAATCAGTGAGACTCTTACAGTGCGTAAATCTTGCTTACTGAAAAGCTGAATTCTCTTCATCTTCCCCTTCCTCTAAAATACTGCCAGAGCCCGCAGTGAAGAAAATAATGCAATACAACAATTTCCCCAAAGAATGTGGAGTCTATTAATAAACATAAAGCGATTTGCTTGGCTACATACAATGCAAAACTAGGATTTATAGGGGATGTTGGGTCTATCTAATGTACATGTTTATAGAACCATATTGATAATTATAAATACTATTAATCTTCCAAGTGCTTGTGTAGAAGATTGTAGTAATTCATCAATTATTGCTGGAGGAGATTCTGAACAATGAAAGAATTCTAAGCACCCAGCTCTGAATGTAAAAGGCTCCATTTAGTGGCAGTCGGGTTTCAAGCTACACATATCTAAATGTCACTAAATTGACAGTTGGAGGGCATAGTTCTAAATAAAACTGATTTGTTTATACTTTTTATCACTGTGAACTTGAGGCTCCTGAATACAGAAATAATCCAACTGCAAACAAATTAAGTGGACAAAGATCTTTACTTTATCTACATTTAAAGATGCTAGGGTTGGAAGGGACCTCAACAGATCATCGAGTCCTATCCCCTGCCTAGGCAGGAAAGAGTGATAGGGTCAGATGACCCCAGCCAGATGCCTATCCAGCCTTTTCTTAAAGACCCCCAACGGGGAGAGCACCACCTCCCTTGGAAGCCCATTCCAAATCTAGAGAGAGACGTTTAACTATTTCTAGAGCATTAGAAATAATGCCTAGGAAATAGTTAGAAATATCTTAGAAACCCTCCACCAAAGCAAAAATGGACAGAAGGACATGTTATCCACCATTTGGTCTTTACTGAATCAGTGTACACCATCTTCAGTCATCCTGAGAATATGCTGTGAAGTCTGATCAATACCCTGGTGCCCAGTAGTACCTTTATGCCTATAACATTGAGTTGGAAGAGTGAATGTGACAAGTTGAAGATGCTTATGCAATTAAAACAAAATGAGCCAAGCTGCAAAGACACTAACAGGCAAGAAGAATAGCATTAATCAGATGATCAAACTAAAACAAATGGTAGGTGCTAGAGGAAAATATTCAGTACTCCTAAACAACAGGAATAATTCCTTTGTAACTATTTCATCGCTTGTCAATACTAAGTGCCAAATACTCTATAGCACTACAAGCCACAGAACTAATGTTATGAGACTACAAGCATATCTGTTCCCTGGGTAACAAACCAAAAAACAAAATCACATGGATTTCTTTATCAAAAAATCGGATGCTTAATACTCCAATGTACAGGATCTAAATGTCCAAAATGCATACTCATCCTTTGAAATGCTATACTATTTTCTTACTCTTTACTAAGTCACAGAAGGAAAAGTCCACGGAGCTTGGTGTTCAAATATCCCAGCAGCCCTCTTCTACTCAAGCATGGTTCTACCTATTACGTAGCAGACATATAGAACAAGACCAGCAACTCCAAAAACTTGTAGCCAACAGAAAATGGGAAAACTATAGGGGTGCACGGGGGACACCCTGTTCCTCTCAAGTCAGTGGGAGCTTGTTACTTAGTCAATAGGGTCCAGATTTCAACCTGGAGCAAGGTTGAAACCAAGAAGCATACTTAACTTGAATTACTACCAGTCTTATTAAAACATGCTTTATTAGCTAAGTTGCCTTCTACTTTATTTAAATTAAGGGGTCATCCTTTGAAATGCTATACTATTTTCTAACTATGGAAATAGAATGCAGGTCTCTTAAGGTGTTTGTAGACATGCTCCAAGGAGTGCTGGGGGGGAGAGGCGGGGGCGCTTTAATTAGCGTGGCTCCAAGAGCTGCTCTAACGAAGCACCTGAAGCAACGTACGTATCAGTGTCCCTGCGCTGAAAAATAGAAGTGAGGGCACTTCAACTAAAGCCTGTCAAATGAGCTTTAGGTAAAGTGTCCCTGCCATCATTTTTCAGCACAGGGACACTGATACACATGACACTTGAGTCTGCTGGAGCACAGTACTAACCATGCTCCATCAGACTTGATTAATTAAGTCTGCTCTGACATGCTGTAATTAAAGAGTGTTGGAGCAGCCTCTCTGCACATGTATAGGCACCCTTAGGTTTTACTTAGCTTTGTGCTTTCCCAATGGTAATTCCAAGATTATTAAGCAGCCAAGAGGCAAGCAGCCTGATCCCTGCCCCTTGTCCCTCCCCTTATCCCTCTCCCCACAGGTGTCTGTGACCCCTGGCACCTGTCCTCCCCCCCAGTACTGTGCCCCCTGCCATCTCCCTCTGCTGCCTGCCCCTAAGACCTGCACCCCCTGAGGTGCCTGCACCCACTGCCATGTGCCCCAACTCTACCTAGCCCATTACCTCTGTCCCTCACCTGCCCCCAAAGCCTCTGCCCTTCTATGCAGCCTCTGTCCCCTGCCTTTTACCTTCCATTGTAACTTCACTCCCATGGGCTTGGAGTACAGGATAGCTCAGACCGTGGGCTGGTCATGTGGTAGTGCTTCCTCTGGTGGCAGCTCTGGCCACAGTGCACTGCTGCTGCTGTTGCCACTACAGCCACTGTCACTGCCACCACTGTTGCATGGCCAGATGGGTCCCAGAGCTACCCTGACTCCATGCCCTGGGCCAGAATGGAGTTGGAATTGCAGTGGATGGTAAGCAGCATCAGTGGCGGCAGAGGCAGTGGGGAAAGCTTGCAGGGGATGTGTGGAGGAGAGGAGGGAGCAGGTGGCCACTGCAGCTCCAATTCTGACCCGACCCTGGATCAGGGCAGGAGCCGGAGCCACAGTAGCCGCCTGCCCTCCTGGCTTGTACTTGAATCCAAGCTGAGGGGCTTTCCCCCCCATGCTGATTGGGGGACACCTTGTTGGCTTTGAGTATATATGGTATTTTAATAACAAAACAAGCAACAAAAAAGAACTTAAAAGAGCCCATGTCTTTTCTCCGCTGGAATTTGCCCTTTCAGTGTTCTTCTGATGCTGCCTAAAACACAGATGAAACAGCGACTCTAAGAACAATAGTTAAAAAATAATCTAGTGCAGTGAATTTGAAGTTACGGCATGTGAGGCTTGGTGAAGAAGCTGATTATAACCTTTTCTGCTCTTGATATATTTTACTGTAAAACAGTTTTGCACTGAAAAAAATAGAAACTTCAGTAGTACGCATCAGTAGTGCAAACAATAAAGTTAATTTGTAATATTACTTTAGACATTATTCCAACACCCGTGCTCCCATAGACTGTTGTCTTGCAAGGAATTTTCTATTCCTCTATCCTCTCATCTGTTTTGGGAAAACAAACAGCTGACAGGAGTAATTTCTCAATACATGTAGCATTCTGGGAAGAAATAGGCGAGTTTAAAACACAGTTTCTTTCCTTGAATGTAAATTTTCAAAAAATATATAGCCTTTGGCAACATACATCCGCAGTCCTCTTTATAGTGCAACATATGCACTGACAGCCCGAGATACTGTCCTATTCCACTGTAACTGAATGATGATGGATTTACTGTTAAAGGTATTCAAGGCATTTCTCCTCCTTATAACGATGACGTTCTCTGTGCAGTACCTTGTATTCTACACATGTCCCTTCAACACTGGCACTTCGAAATACAGACCTGGTTCTAGAGAAAAATATCACTGTGTTTAGCAGTGCTTATTGTCTAATTGCATTAGCTCTAATCTGAGCAATTTGGCATGTACCGCAGGTCAAGAGATTGAATTTGAATGGGTATTCCAGTTGGCAAGATTTCAGATCCAGAGTAAGGCA
Organism: Crocodylus porosus; assembly: GCF_001723895.1. Classification (NCBI taxonomy): domain Eukaryota; kingdom Metazoa; phylum Chordata; order Crocodylia; family Crocodylidae; genus Crocodylus; species Crocodylus porosus. The sequence goes on from NW_017728917.1 coordinate 2,564,978, forward strand.
TTTCAAGCAGCAAAAAGGAGACATAATATAAATATTGAATGTGTGTGCAGGGTATGAAGGGGTCTGGAAAAGCTTTAAATAATCTTCATGAAACAGAGGGAGGCAGAATGTACTTTCAAGACCTCTTAGTGGGAGGCGGGTGGATATTTTTGTAATCAGAGCCTGACTGCAGGGAGAACAAAGCATCCTAACTTTTTTTTTTAGTGGAACACTGGCCAATCCATTTAAAATTAGACATCTGCTTATTTAATCCTCACTGAGACATGGCCAGAATTTTCACAAAATTGTGATTTAAGTCCCAGGAATTGTTGGTTGAGGTGTTAAAGATTAATCACAGCATAAGGAGATTTGGTGATTATACTGCTGTCTCTCTCCCTCATGTAAAACTCATTATTTATGTCCAGAGTTTGTTACAGTAAGAAGTTACAAGATATTTTTTTTTACTTGCTGTCAGGCAGAGTCTGGTCTCAGAAGATAGTGGCATAAATCCAGAGAAACTCAACGCAAGCCAAGGAAGGTATCCCTCATTTAATCCAGCTGTTACAGAGCTCAGAATCTAGCCCTATGAATGTACATAATAATGCAACATGCCTTCGGTGAGTATTTCTGCCTGAAGTGAGAAATCAAAGATGTGCAGAAACAACCAAACTTGAAAAAAATACACAGCCCCAGACACTTTGTACAAGTGGTTTTGTAAGTTGAGGATGAGTTGATGACAGAAAAAGAAAAAAAAAAGAAACAAAAATCAGAACCAACACAAAACAAAACCCATAGACGGGATAACCAGAAGCCTCTCAGATGATTCACTTTATAGCTTTTTTTCAGTTAATCAAATAGATATTTCACTCAAGTGATTTCAGAAAAAAATTATGCCCTCCATTACTATACAGAGAAGATACTTAAGAACTGGGCATATAATATGCTCAGATTTCTCCAAAGACGAGTACCTATTTCCTGCCTGTTCCCTACTCCAAGGTATTCTGAATACAAGACTAAAGTTTCTCATCTGTAAATATAAATCAGCCTTGCAATATTGTCATGAAAACTAAACAGGAAAATCTACTTGCCCATCAATTATGCAAGGGAGATAAAAATGAGGGGAAAGAACCAAATTTTACTTGTGTAGGGCAATCCTCCCCCCCACCCCCCCAAACAAAAGCCTTCTTATCTTAGGCACTTAAAAGCCCCTTAGTGTCTAAGCACCATGTAATCACTAATGCCTATGCATTGCCGCCATTCATGTGAGGCAGGGAAGGACTATTTTGTAGCTTTTATTGATGGAGAACTGAGGCACTAATTGACTAAAGCCACGATAGACGAAGGGACTTGGGTATGGTGATGCTGGGTATCATAATGCACAACTTTCAAATGCCCACTCCAGGAGCAGAATACACAGACTGCAGACCTAGGTTTGAGCTTTGGATGCTGGCCTCCGTGCCGGAGTCGATACTGTTGGGGCAGCTGAAGTGTGCTCTGAGCATGCCTACTGGATGGGTCCCACAAGAGGCAAAGGCACAGGACGCCTTAGCTTGTGAATCTAAAACAGGTACAGGGAGGAAGCGCACTGCTCAGTCTTCCTGTGGTGACAGTTCCTCTATGTAGAGCAGCACAATTTTAGGTGCTTATGTATTTTATTAGTGAAAAGTAGGTGCCTACATCCTCTCAGGAAGCCAGTGGTTAGGCAGAGTTTTTCTGGATTGCTTTTCTTGTCTCTCACCAAATTTTTCCAAAATTGCGACTTAAGGGCCTAAGTGCCTTTTGGGCTCTTGCCCTAAGAGACTCGCCAAAGCCACCCAAGAAGTTCTAACTAAAGCAGGGAGGTGAACTTTGGTTTTCCAAATACGAGCCAATCAACCAGACACTGGACAATCCTTCATGATATCATTATGCTCGTTAAAAGCATACATCCACAGAGATACCTGCAGAAATAAACCTGCAAGGCAACTGCAGGATTTGTCTGTTTCTCTTGGGACCTATTTAGTAAGAACCAGTGTTTCAGTTTCTTTATCTAGAGAATCCCTAGCTACAGTACTTTGAAATTGCCAAGGTTTCTTGTTCTCATGAGAACAGGACTAATCCGGCTTCCTAGATTTATTTAGACAGTGCAATACACAGGCAAGCAGAACAGAAGTTACTGTAGTAAATGAACCTTCTGATAGAGGAGAGTCTAGTCAAGTTCAGTGAAGGGGGTTGTTTTTATGGAAATGCTCAACACAACTTCACCAGTTAAAAAAAGAAACAAAAAATCAAGCTCCATTAATTTCTGTTTAAGACTGTAATAGGTCAGGGTGAGTAATTTATACAAAGTAGGACCTAGTTAATAAAATATTGATATTTTGGAAAAAAAAGAAATGTAAACTGAAAATTAATAAGGCAGTCTGCTTTAAATAAAACATAGCAGATTGAAAAATGCCAAAAAACATGTCTCATCCCATAATGAGTATGGAATTTAAGAGGAAAAGCAATATAATGGTCGGGTACAAAGAGTGGCCCTTGGCTATGCCATTAATTACTTATATTACCTATTTAAGACCCAGAATGCATTAAAATTAAACTTAAGGAGAAAATGTTTCAGATGAAGTTACATTTGCATATTACAATATCCTAGCTTTTAGGGAGGGCTAATAGTCCTCATCACTGCAGTACCCAAGGGCTTCATAAAGGATGTCTTTTTGGCTCAGGACAGTACCATACTGAGGCACTCTTATGAATGGAAGCAACTGAACTGGAAGTGGAATGGCTGCATTATTTCAGTGCTACATACATACCAAGGCCAGGTACAGACATTACACTTCTACCGGTATAAGCGATTGGAAACTGGTCTATACCCATAATAGAACAGAACTTTGTTACATAAAATCGGTCTATACCTGTAACAGAACAGAAAGTCAGCACACAGACTGGTTTAAAAATGGCCGAACCCAGTCTAAGATTTTTTTTTACCAGTGAGGAAATCCAGTATAAATCACCAGAAGACCTTGACTTCCTGGGAAGGTTGTCCTCCTATTAGCAAAGGTATAAATTCAAGTAGAAAACGACAACCTTTTCATAGGTACTTATTTCACAACAGGAGTGGCCTCCTTTGGTTCACCTCAAATAGACAGGGAACACGTTTACATTAAACTGAAAACTGCCTGCTACACTGAAATAGAGATGTTCACACAGGGGTTTGCACTGAATTAGACAGTTAAGTGAATCTGGTAAAAGATGTAGAGGAAGGAAAAATGACTTGTATAAAACCAAACAGGAAGTTTCTAACTGGGCCAAAAGCAGAATTCAGCTCTTCTGAGTCCCAATCCAGTGCCCTACTGTGTTAGATTATTTTTTTCTACCCTATTCATGGTTGCAGGGGGACTGTTAACTCCCCAACAATGCTCACCCCCCCACCCCATAGGAGACACTGGAATAGAGGGTGTTTTTACCTATGACCAGTTCAGGGAGATATGCTCTCTGCTCAGAGAGGTTTCTTTTTCCTGTATTCAATACTCTATAGTGTACACTATCCAATATTCCACCTTTTCATCTGGGCCACACTTGCTCATATGCTCACATATATTATATATATATAGGTAGGTAGGTAGTTCTTAATGGCAATAAAAAAAAAAAAAAAAATGAAGAAAAAAGATTCATGCTCCACAGATGAAAAAGTCGTCTTTGCAGATGCAAACAAGAGTCAGTCATTCTTTTACACGGTGACATCAGCTTGCCTTTTCTTACCTTTCAAGTCAGCATCGTTACGTAAGGATTGGTCTCATGTGTAAGAAATGCCTCATCTCTAAATGCCTAAAAATAACCCTTGGGATATATGAGCAGCTGAAAAATCCATTTCATTTGCACCAAGCTGGAGATGCACAGAGCAATTTGCATTTCGAAAGCTGAAAACCCAGCAGTTTCAAGTAACTCTGCATTATAGGGAACAAGGCCACCATCCTGGTTAGCAGCTAGAGTTCAGATATGCAAAAGAAAAATAACAGTCGGCAAGGTCATCAGAACTCAGTTTTAATCAGTGCAGACTGGACACTAGGTGAGAACATGCTGCACACAGGGCGACAGAGCATGGTGCAGAAAAAAATTACGTCCACATAAAAAAGGTAACAGAGGTCCCAGCCCTATTTTCTGCTGGGTTACTCCACGCTGTGGAAAATGAGGAAGCAAAGAGTAAATTGGACTCACATTAAGCTGTAGGTCATCTGTCCACTGGCCAACCAGACGATAACCTGGGGCGGTGGTGTTTGTTGTGTGGTACTGAAAGATGTCGTAGCGCCCTGGCGCATCCCCGTTTTTATTAAACATCACTGGTGTGCCAGCACTGCCTGAGGAAGGAAGCGAGACAGACAGACAACAAACAAACAAAATGCCAAAGCTTTACAATACTCGTTTCATTTGTCTGGTCGTGGCTGGAAGCTCTCGGACTGGCATCACAGCTCAGGCAGAGGCCATCCATCATTACAGAAGTGTAAACAGGCACTTTAGGACACCATAGGACACCATTTGGGACAGTGTCATAATCCTATCCTTCTTTCCGTGATTAACCAGCAAGACCTATAGCCTCTGGCTTAAAAGAAAAAAAAAGCCCATAAAATAACATCTGCCTTCACTCTCACCCTGCACACAGCAAGAAAGATGAGAAGAGCTTTGCTTTTGCCCTCTTTTTCCCCCCTCTCTTTGTGCTAAGGGAGTTGGTTAGTGAAAACCAGACCTGTGAATGGAACTTCTAAGTGATTCCCCTCCACCCCCTCCAAAAATATTCCATCTGCTTCTGAGAGATACTGCCGTCAGAAGACGGCCCAGGTCTTATGAGTCTTGACGGGCATCCAGAAATAGCTCCCTCCTCCACAATATGTTCTTATTCTAGTAATCAGCATGCAATTGGGATGGAAAAGAGCAGAGCAAACCATAGGGAAACTGCTTATAATCTCTCCTTGTATTCTCCCTCGTTCAGACTTGAGGACATTGATACCTGCTGTTTTCAGGTAGCCTTGTCATGAATAGCTTTGGGACGGATTCTGGACCCACTCCTGTAACTTATATTGGTAGAGGGGCTTGGTAGAGTCATAGCACCAGAGCTACAGAGCCCAGAACTCGCTTGATGCATTGTGGGGACAAAGTGCAACAAGCTCAACAATGTTTACTGCTGTTAAGAACTGGAATGGAGGCCTGGTACAGCCTGCTTGCTAGCTGCATCATTTATTTTACATGTCCTACTGTCTGACCATGCACCCGTTAGTCAGCTCTGGGTAAGAATTAGATAAGCCTCCCCCTTTGTTGGGCAGTGGGGTTGACCACCAGCCCTCTTAGCACATCCATTGCCAGTACATAAAAGGGGGAAACTAGACACATTTCATATGATAGGGAGATGACAGACTGAATTTTGATGCCTTTTTATTACATCAGAAATGATTTATTGGAAAGAAAACTCTAGCCAGGAAATCTGCATTCTAGACAGTAGCACTAATTCAGATGCAAGGCTCCTTCTTACATGGGTATTCAAAGAGACATATTTTTTTTTTTTTTATATAGGACTAGGGGAAAAATCTCAAAGACAGCATTTATTTCAAGATGCATAAAAATACTATTCAGTGGGGTACACCGATATTGTTTCAAGACTGAAGATCATGACAATGCACTAGTATATCTATATTCAAAATTTCCTCCTACTACAGAACTTTTTTCCCCTGAAGCAATGAAAAAATCTATCCTGTTGTAGCGCTGAGCTTTAGTTATGGCTTTCTTCAGAATTCCCATTCTTCATTGAATCCCAGTATGTGAAAGAAGATTTGAAGGAGTGAATTAGCATAGTTTCCAAATTCTAACCCTGGTAAATTATTTCTCGTCTATTCTACAGTTCCTTCGAGATCAGACATAGATTAAGTTCAAAGGCTGGTACAGAAAATCTTCTACTGAAACTTCTCTTTTCTTGCCCCCTCTGGGTACTTCGTAGATATTTAATTGTCATTCTAGATTAATGCGGCCAGAATACATTTACAGTGGGAAAACATTTCTTAGGTGAAGGAGGAGGAGCGGTTACAATTCCTAGGCTCCTTCTGAAAGTCACCACAAGCAGTAAATCACCAGACTAACATGACTCTCTCTCTACAAACAGTAAATGTGATTCATCATGACTTTTAAGAGTGTGTATCATTAGCAAACTATGCTTTGTCACAGCTGACAAAGGATTGGATCTAGGAAGCTGTTTGCCTTGGGTGGTGGCAGCAGCAGTGGAAGGGCCAGCAGCAGTTGGCACGCTTGCACTGACTCTTAGTTGGCACCTGGATCTAGTCCTTTACTTGTGGCCTCCCCCCACCCACCCCCACATACACTATGGTAATTCAGATGGATCTGGACTTCCAGAAGGCATCATCAACTTTTGTAGTTACAGTCATCAGACCCAATCAAAGGAACAACATGTACATGAACAAATGGATGGGTTTTTTTTTACACACTAAGGGGAAGATTCATAGCCAATGCAATTAATCCTGACTCCAATTAAGTCAATTAAACCATGACATCTTGTATCACCTGAGGTTACACCCTGGAAATCGAGGAGTAATGCAGATAGCTAACTGACTGCATACAGACATCTACACTCAGGCATCTATATGCTCATTTTTTGCTTAAGTAGATGAGGGGTGAACTTGGTAAGCGGAACATTAGTGGTAAGATTAAAAGTTGCCTTAAAAAAAGGAAAGAATTTTTAAATGTCACATACCCAGACGAGCAGGATACCCGGTTTTTAAATGGCATCTAGAAATCAAATGATGGCAGCCCTGGTGAGACTGTGTTGGGGAGGGAGGGAGGCGGGGAGCCCTCACTACGTGCAGTAAGTAGCAAAGAAGTGGCAAATTTGAGTGCTTGCAGATGATAATGGCGATAGTGAGCCGTTAACTCTACTGAAAGTATTCAACGCCTTCCAGACTATAGCCCTGTACAACAAACACAGCTTGCTGAGCTTGCTACGGAGAACGCTTATTGTTACGGGAGTACGTATAAAAGAGGGATGTTGGTAGATGTGGAAATAGTCAATGTGCTAGTGGATGGTGCTCAGGAGTCTGCAGCTTCTGGGTTTTGCAAGAAAAATAAAACCTTTTGTTGTACCCTTCAAATGGCTTCCTTTGTGTAGCTCTTAAATACGTGCATCCCTCCTGCTCAACAGGAGTAGTAACTGCTGTTGGTGCTTACTCCCTGGGTCTCTGATTCAGGAAGGCACTTGAGACTGTGCTTCTAATTAAGCAGACACTAGAGTGCTTTTTCTGAATCTGGGGCTGGATGCATCATGCCCGCTCATGATTTCTATATGCATAATTCCTCCAGACATCATATCTGCCACTTCCCTACCTACACAGTGCTGTTTTAAATCTCCCGAAGTGTCACGCAGTATACTTCATGTCATAACTAATAACATCACTTAAATGTGATTACCTATTAATATGTGTTTACCTTTAAGTTACACTTTTCTTAAAATGTATTTGAATAGCATAAATGCATATCTGGGTTTTTTTTGTTTTTTTACCAGGCATATCCTCATTTCTACTTTTAAATTTATTTGAAAATCTATACCCCACCACACACAAAACTGTGAGTGGCTTTCTTGGGGGGAGTGAGAGTAAGCTACTCAATGTCTGCCAAACGGCAGACAGTTATGATGATCATGTTGGATCCCACATAAAAAAACCCTCTCTCTGGCCATGTCCAAACAAGCAGTGCCGGGAAGGTGGGGAGAGATGGGGGGGTTACCCCTGGATATCCAGGGCTCAAAAAACCTGCAGGGAAAAAAAAGGTGGAGCAGTGCATGCTCAAAACTGGACCCTGGCTGCCCAGAGCCACACTCCAGCTCCCAGCCAGGCTTCAAGAGGCAGCATTGCCATTGCTGCAGCCCTGGGAAGCCCCCAGGACCCCAGGTAAGCCTCCCCTCCTCCTCCTGGGGCAACTTGCCATGTGCCACAAGGTGTGCCACCACCAGTTGTCCTCGGGGAACCAAAGGTCCACACTCACGTGGATGCAGCCCCTGAGTTGACTGGCTTTTTGAAAGTGGAGTAACTGGTTTGGCATAATAAATACAAATCCTCTGGTTTTTAGTCAGTTTTCAATCCTGATGGGTTTTGTGACTGCATGTTTTGGCACACAGTGTCCATCATGTGACTTCTGGGGTGTGTTTTTAAACTGCTACAGCATTTTATTCTGTGCTCTTTATCTGATTTCCTAATGCAAACTATAAAAATATCAAACAGGGGCATTTGCAAAACCTGCAGGCTGAAACATATTCTTAATATTTGCCTAGCCAATGTGATGTCTTATTTTTATTCTTCTTCTAATGATTACAGGAGGTTAGCAGGAACTTTCTAGATATTTAAAGCTGACTTAAATTGAATTTTGTCCTCTTTCAGTAAATGTAGTGTGAATTAGTTTCTCCGCATTTCCAAAAAGCAACTTAGAAACCTAGCAACATTCTCCTTCCTGTAGCTGCCTGAACATTCAGTGGTGCTCTGAAATATTAATTCACCTTCCGTTCCCAACAAATAAGTTATACTCTCACTAGACATGCTGTACATGATGCCTCTTCACATGAAGAACTTGTTTGAAAAAAGACATGATTTATTTGATTTTGTAGGATTTCTGTCTCTTAATCACCACAAGAAACTCATCAAGAAGGGAACTGAATTAATAAGAGAAGGGTAGGGTGCTTGATAAATGTGACTATCTAAGGTGTTTCTTTATGACTCAGTTCAGAGTCACTGCAGTTCTGACAAGGACCTGCAGAGTTCATGTAAAAAGCATCCCTCATTTTTTCAGGTCATCAGGAAAAAATACCATCACTGCACTGTGAGATTAATATTCAGAATCTCACTGCATCCGTTTTTTTTCTCCTCTCAAGATTGTAAGACAATATTGGAATTCATACTGAGCTCCTACTAGAAATTCACAGTCTCTACTCATTAAAAGATTGCTTGAGCTCTTGCTTCATGAACGTCATGATCTTTGTAGGGGAGGAAAGAAAAAAAACTGAAGCAAGCAAAGGGAAGATGGTTTTGTCTGTAGGGTTAAAAGTACATCTATTTGCACCCCTGCTATACAAATCAGGATCAGAAGATCACAGGCGTAAGGTACATGAGAAGGCATTTCCCTCCATTTATAATACAGAAACAGGAATCACGTTACACTATTCTCTGTTTTCATTACAAACCTGATTACAGAAACGAGAGTGTGAGACTTCATGAGGTATAAGCCAAATGGCAGCATTTAGCTAGTGACCCTCATAAGAGCAGTACACAACTAAACTTCTCTCGGAAGAAGCCCCGGGACACACTGAGCAACTTAGGCTGTATCTCTTTGGATAAGGGTCTCCCAACTGCTTCTTTCCTACCACCTTTGGGATGTCAAACCACTAGAGGCATGCCTGGGGATGACTCCCCAAGCAAAGGAAAGCACCATGCCACCTGTGAATGGGTTCCACACACTCTCCTTTTGATTTCCTCATTCCTGTGCACTTGTCATAATCTTGCCTCAACATACTTTTTTGGTGAACTGCAATAATGTGTAAGACATTCCCCACTCCTAAACCACAGGGTGGACTGAACGTGGTGACAGCAATTCTGACTACTCGCCCTACCACTCATGGCTCCGTGAGGCTGAGCAACTGAAGTTGGCTCACGCGAATGACAAAACAAATGTGCAGCGCAAGCCATCCATCGCTTTTGCAGCTCAGACCCTTATGGTCTCAAAGGGGTATGTTTTACAAGGAATGGGACATTACTTATAGGAAGATAGGGTTCCCAAAATCCCTTCTGCAAAACCTGGGCCCACCCTGTTACTACTATGGACGAGCCTGTGATTACTTTTGACTCTGGTGACAGAATGTTTTACACTTCTAACACATCTGCAATATTGTATACGAGGCAGAGGCTCAGTGTGGAAAGTGAACAGGGCCCCCCGAATCTCACCAGAGCCATGGCACAATGACAATAACAGGAAACTTTGCAGCTCTGTGTGAAAACACATATAAATAGTTCTTCTCGAATACAACAAGGGAAAAGTAAACTCTCACAAGGATAATACATCTTAAAGGAAACTTATTTGTGCTCTCTCTGTGCCTTTCCCTCCCCAGCAATATTGTCTAGGGCTAGGCATATGTAGCTAAGCAATGACTGATGTAAATTTATCTAAAAATTCCAAAAGGCTCTTTCTCTTCTACATCTCCCCGTCAAATGCAAAGCAACGGCAGTTTCTTTGGGCCCCACGCTGCTTATGAGTTGACAGTTACAAAGGAAGAAAACAACACCATGTGGTTTATGTGACCAATTGTAATAAGAGGGGAACATAATCTTGCAAAATATCAGTCCAGTAAATTCTGGACAGGAAATTGAGGGCACTGTAATCTAGTGGTGAGCATTCTTTGAGCAGGAAATGAGGCAAAATTCACTAAATAGTTTAGTTCCTGCTAGTTATTAAAATGATTGAATGAGCATTCAACCTCTCTACTTTCCAAGAACCTCCCTGCCACCTTTGGAGAAGGATACGAATCATCTGCTAAATGCCAGATTACTAAATGCACATAAATATTGTGTTTCTCTTATTATTATAGCGTTTTATCTTAGTAAGTTTCTATTCTCTTTCCAGAATCAGTGAGATAAGATTTTATTCCTGAGGTTACTAGTTCAGCAATATTTTGCCTCTAACAATAGCTAGCAAAGGAGGTGGGGCTGGGAGGAGGAGGAGGTATAGTATCTCCTACAATATACTTTACCAGTTGTGCAATGCTTTACTTGAGAGAGAAAAAAAATCCTTTTCTGTTACCTAAGGTCTTCGAGTTAGATCATGAGGTCCAGGATTTTTTTCCTCATCTAAATGTTACAGCCCATTTGTGTCTCCTCTGCATGTATCTATTAGTCTGCAAACTGCTATTGAGAGGGAAGGCGATTAGCATTTTCAAATACTTAGGGGTGCCTGTACATGTTTGGGGAGGCTGCTCTGACATGCTGTAATTACAGTGTCTGCTGTAATCTGTCTGCTGGAATGTGCTAATTAGCACGCACCAGCCAGCCGCCGCGCCTTGTATATCAGCATCCCAGCACTTCAACTAAAACTCTTTCGATAAGCTTTAGTTAAAGCACCCCCGCCACCATTTTGCATCATGGGGACACTGTGGGCACTTTAATTAGAGGGGCTCTTGGACCCACTCTAATTAAAGCATTTCCCAGTCCCCCCATGACCCCTGGAGCACATGTAAAAATGCCTAACGTTAATCACCTCCACCTATATTTAAGCAACTAAATCAGACCCCAACCCAGCAAAGGTTAACCCCACAGTTAATATGCATTACAAATGCCCTTTCTGTGCATACAGCTATTATAGCCCTCAATTATGTGGGCTTTGCTCTTTTCTCAAGTTCTCACAGCTTGTGCATTTATATATGAGGGCTCTGGGTTCAATATCCCATGTGTTGTCCAATAAAAAACTGTCACAAAAAACACTCAGGTGTATGCAAAATATAAAGACTCTGAGTAATGTCACTGGAGTTAATAAAGGCTGATTTTCAAAGATGCAGAAACTCTGCATTTATGTAACAATGGGAGTGGTGCCTCCTGTTTGACTCTTCCAAACATCACTGCCTAGTGAGCCCTAAACGTGTATTTAGATGTGTGACTTTGGATTCCTAGATCTGACAATTTGAACCTGGGTCTCAAGCTTGCAGAGTGCTGAGACAGACCATTTAAAAAGCTCCTGTTACAGATATTAACAGAGTTTATGAGGAGGAAATAATGGCAGATTGCTTGTAAGGCTAACTTCTGTGAGAGTTTAGCTGTTATGGCTCTGGGGCTGGTCCCACATGAACCTCCCCCATGTATGTTAATGAAGCAAATAAACTTTCAATAAAATTCACAAGGATGAGGAAATCCTGCTATAGCATCTAGGCCAAATTCAGACAATCTTGAAGGGGGAAGCAGAAATAAAAGCCCTTTGCCGTACACTATCAGCAAGAAGCAATATTAAAGCTGTCACACCCAGACTTAGGACCAATGAAGATCACTTTTATTTGGTGGCTGAAGCCCAAATGGCTGTGGAGATGCAAACTAACATCATCTCATCTCCAGATACAGCTGTCAACTGTTTGTGCTTATGAGCTATGGACCTTCTGGGGGACTGGAGCACTTTTTACCCTAGGATTTTCTGCTTAGTGAGCCCAAGTCACTAGCTTTGAAACCTGCAAATAAGCCCGGCCTTTGGACTGGCTGTCTCATCCTTGTGCATGTGACAGGCCAGATCCTGTATACGGAGTCTCACTTTGTTTTTTTCCAACGAGGGGAAATGAAATAGATAAATGGTTATATTTTAAAAGATGCTGACAATCTACATCTACATATTTTATATAAATAAATAAAATGGGTGATGGGCTGAAAAATTACTTGATTAATGCCCAATTCAAACTTATCTATCTACCTATCTAATTAAGTTTGAACTGGGCATTTATCACGTAATTTTTCAGCCCATCACCCATTTTTGCCAATGAGAGCAAATCTTGGGCTTATGAAAACAATTTAGTGGCTTCATATTAATTCCCACATGTGCCCACCTGAAAATGGTTACACCACATCAATCCCAATAAAAAAAAACAAGGCTTAGTCAGACAGAATGCTGTAAGTCTGAAATTATATCATTTTTCTCTGCTTCAAGCAAAGCAACACAAAATCTTCAAGCAGATGTTAAACAGGAACTACATAAAAAATGGCAACTCCACTCATTTAGGAATCTAGGGAAACCATATGTATAGTCTAGACACAAAATAAATTCCCAACTTTTATGTGGGCCGGGAGCTCTGGGACAGCATCTCTCTTTGCACTCACCGTTGAAGTTCACACTGCGTATGTACTTCAGCAGCTTCTTGCCTCCTGCTTGTTCCATCTCCGGACAAACTCCCGGGTAATCAGGACAAAGATCCTTGTTCATATGATGGAGGGCATGAGCCATGGCATACACAGCGTCAATCACAAACTGAACTTTCCCCTCTTGCTCATAATGGGAGTCCTTTCCAATTCTCTCCTGCCCTGCACAGGAAAACAAACAGACACACATGCACAAACACACACATAAAGAGAAGGATGGTGAGGTACAGAATTCTCCTGGTGCCAAATACAAGTCTATCCACCTTGAGCAGTCTTAGAAAATGAAGGTATTCAGTCAGTACGGTGCAGTTTGGGGCGGTTTTTTGTTCTGTTTTCTTCTCTTTTGTTAAGATCACGGCTGCGGTATTCTTTCTTTTAATTATTTTTATAATCAAATGGAAAAAAATATATTCTCAGTTCTTGAAACTGTAAACTTAAACTTTAAAGCTTTCATATGTTTGGCACAAAAACCACAGAGGCAAACCTTATTCATAAGCACATAAACTATAACCGCTGGGAAACAGCTCCAAAGAGACAAACAGTATCGTCTGCACCACAAATATAAGTCTCTGACTGAAGAAAGGCTTTTTTTTTTTTTAAACAAAGCACAGCTTTGTTTGTATTTTAAAGTTGGATGTGACATACTGCCCTTCAAATCTCAGCCTCTAATTGAAAGGCACAGGCAGACTGAGGGAGAATCATTGCTGATACAACCTAAAGGATGCTTGGGAGAATTCACTTATATGCTGACTGTTAATGTCACCTGAGGCAGCAAAGTATGCTTACATTAATGATGAACCCCTCTTTTCCTCCTCTTGTAGGGAGTAAAGGGTCCTTCATATGCCATCAAAATATTTTTGCAAAATAAGGGCTTGGCGTAAGGATTCCAAAACACTGCAGTCTATTGCTCTCACTAAAATACCACCGGTGGGAAACCAGTCATGTTTAAAAAATTATTACTGCTGATGTTTAATTATTTATTATATGTATTATAGCAACATTAAAACAGAGACGAGACCTCCTTTAGCATGTTAGGTGCTGCATACATTCTGCCCCAGGTCTCTTTATACTGCATCTGTGACACCCAAAACTCACCTCCCGGAGTAGATGTGTACCCACTTGTTCCCACTCTACAAATAACAGAAATGAGGCAGTGAAGCTGCTCTGAGGATACATTCAACTGGCACTCTCAAGAACACTGTTTCCAAGTGAGATTGAGCATGATGGTAGAAGATACCCTCAGGGGGTATGTCCCCATATGCAGGGGTATGCATTTTCCATAGCACAAATAGCAGCAGTGTATATTTGTGTTCCTCCTTTGTGCCCTAGGGCACACCCCTGCATGCACACTCTGGCACATACCTAATTGTCCTGGGTGGGGTAGGGGAGGCTGGGACCAACAACTGTGCTGGACCCAGCAGCCTTAACTGGGAGCCTCCTGGGGCAGCAGCGGCACCAATCTGACCGTACGGAGCCTGGTTGGCAGCCAGAATATGGTTTGGGAGGGTCAGGCTCTGTTTCTGGTGGCACATGTTGCTGCCACATGCACCACACCATTTTTTTGACACTTGGTTCTCCCAGTGTCAAATTTTGGCACTGCACTGCAAATTAGTAGCACGGCAAATGGTTGCACGTGCACCACGTGTGGTTTGCAGCACCTCAAACAGCTTTGAGGCACCACAGACCGCATGTGTGCACTCCTCTGGACACACCCAGGTTGTCTTTCCTACCTTATGTCTAGTGTGGTATACGGGGAGTGAGAGAAGGTAGGTGGGCATACTTTTTGGCACTGCTCTTGAGAGCACTGGGGTAGTACTAGAGAAATGTTCAAAATAAATCTGAAGGAGAGTCAAAATCAAATTACAAAATTCTGAGTACTTGTCCAATGCCTTAACCATTCCTCTTCTTTAACAGTAGCAAACTGTAATGAGTAAATAGTATGCAGTTATGAAACAGAAAACAGTGCTTTTTAATCCAAAATACATGAGATTAAAACTATGTCAAAAAACATAAATATATTAACCCAACATAGTATATGATTACTATAGATCACATTTATTACAACACTAAGTCAATGAATATTATCTGACTGGCACTAAACAAAAACAGTAGGTATATGTACACACACACATATATACATACATACACCCCTCCCCCCCAACACACACACACAAATATGATATATAAGGGACAGTGTTGTCTGTGGGGGAAGCAAAACAGTATTATGTTCCAAGTCTCTTGGGTTTTATTTCCATGTCTTTCAAGTCTAACTTTTTGTTTAATATAGTGCAAGCAACACCTGCAGGATTCAATGTGTCCAGCTGCAAAATGTGTGATTATACTCACCTATCTCACCAGGGCTTTGTGAAACATAATTACTGTTTGTTAAGTGTCCAAGATGCCTTGTAAGAAGCTAGACAAGTCCAGTATATTTTTAACAGCTGGAACATCGCAAGCCACTTATTCAGTTATCTACTTTAGATGAAAAAGTCATCTTTTTTCAACCTTAGGTCATTCTGCAGCCATAAAGGGTCCTGATCATGGAAAGAGCTCGGTGAAACCAGATCCCACCAACAATTCTCACAATAACCTGAAAACTAATAATTTAGGTTTGGGGCTTAAGAGAAGAAAATACTAATTATATCATCATCTTCAATTTGAAAGAGGCACCAATGGTGAAACCATTCAGCAATTGTACTTAAATCCACTGATACCAGGAGGGAAAAAAAATCACCCTGGTAACGAGTTTTGGTGAAAAGAAAGAGTTCCCCATTTGTCTGTTTCTGCTCAAATCACATTCTTACATATTCACTTGTTACATTAACTCTATATTGGAACCATACAGGGTTAGTGAAGCAGTTTTTACCACAATAGAGCCATTTTCTTAGCTTTAGACTCCAGATAATTTGAGCTACTGAGGCAGCTCTAATCAAGCAGGAATGATACGTTCTTGTCATTCTCCTATTCAGTGCTCATCTTTTCTATTAAGTCTGTAAGTTCTTGGGATATGAACTCTCAAACAGTGTATTTGCCCAGCATCTGATACACCTGGGACACCTTTTTTGATTGGTTGACAGGTACCACAACAATACGGGTACCCTATCATTAATTTCAGATTCACGGGTTTGTAGAAATCAATATATCCCAGGCAAAATCCTTTCATTTTCCTCACTTCTGCACAGAGAGCAGGGGGTGAGGGAAACACTGAACGGCTGACATGTGACTTTACTTAAACATCAATTATGTTCACAGCCAATCCATAGTTTAAAGACAAGAACAATGAATAAATAAGTAGGTAGAGGACTGCAAATGAAAAAATCATGAATAAACACAAGGACGAAGATCACAAAGGGAGTCCTTGTATATGTAGCAAATTATTTGCAGTGACCTATTCCCTCAGCTTTCTTGTGGCCAACAAATATGCATTTCCCCCACATACACTTTCAATTATGTGGATTTTTTTTACTTGTTGCTTCACTAAGTGCTAAACGGCAAAACTCCAATCCATGCAATCTGGATATCACAGTTTAAAAAATGATCTGGCACAAAAGCTCAGTTACAATTCAGAACTAAAAACTAGAAACACCAAATTCCTTGCAAATAATTCAGCAGGGTAAAATGGGTTCCAGGTTTTGAAGATTTACCTACTGTCCTTTTATATCACTCCATTCTCCTTTCATTGATTACAGACCATAATACATTTTCAGACACCAAGGAGGAAAACGCTTTTAAGTGCCCTTAGCTGAGCTACATAACCAAATTAGTAATGCAGTGGGAAGGGATGCCAAGGAAAGCAATCTTAGAATTGAAACTCTGAACACAAACAATACTGATTAAGCATATTAAGTGCTAGAAGCATATGTGACCCATACAGAGGAGGGGGGAAAAACCCTTTAGCGGCTAAGATAATAGTGGAAGAAGACAGAGCAAAAACCAATGAAACAAAGCTTCACTAACAATGTGAAGATCTGAAAATAATAGAATACAATCAATAATAAAATATGTTTTAGAAAACCTGGTGGAACTTTTTGATTACCTATGTATCCCATATGGTCGAAACTTATAGAGTTATACATACATAATAGCATGTGCATCACTGCATGTGCAGTTTTTGCATACAAGTTTGTCTGTTGATGGAAAGTTGAGTGGCATTTTAATAGGAAATAGGCACATCTTTGGGATACATTTTCAAATCTAAGGTCTATTCTGAAACTTCCACAGCATCAGCAGAACAATAATTTATACTTATGTAGACCTGCTTCCATTCATTTTATAGTAAATGACCTTTAAAATGTAGCTACTGTACATTTTAATCCATGTGTATATATGGTTTAGGCATGAGAGAGAGAAACACAACTTGAAAAGATTTGCACTTTTTTGTTGGTAACAAAGCACAACTTAGAAAAGACCCCATTGTTCACAACGGCATTGTCAAGACTTTTATTTAGTCCCCAAAATTCAGAGGTCTGCACTATAGGAACAAATACAGACAGAAAACATTAAATACAGTAGAAATGCAGAAAGTACAAGATGAGCGCATCTACACATTGCCAAATGGAGATATTGCTATGGCACCATGCTTTAGTACTTCCTTTTAGAAGTACTAAAGCACGACGCAGTATGGGTGGTCACTGTGCTGTACAGGTGGCACACAGTTACATTTCACCGCTACATCACTCTAGCTGTGTACTATACCTTGGAAGTGCACCACTACGGTGACGTTGCTGGCACTCGTGTACAGACACGTGATTGCTGTGTCACCACAGCGCACCATATCACGACGTAGGGTGACATATAGGCACACCCAATGAATACTTTTTATACAGCTAAACGGCCATTTGAAATGTTCAACTTTCAAAAGTCACAGTGGCCTTATCATGTAGTGTAACATTATGTTATTTAATGTAACACAGGTAACTTGTATATAAATGATACTGCTATGCATTCAAATTGCTGCTGCATCACTAAAAAATTCTTTATGAATTTGCAAGATTTTTTTCCAGTTGGAGCAAAGTTTCCATTTGAACAAGCAAAGGTACAAACACCTGCAGTTGCTTTTGCTTTATTAATGCTTTAGCCTTAAAACCACAACAAAATATATCATACTTTTTTTAACGAAAGAGCCTATACAATTAATGCCAATTGGTGCCATTGCTGGTGCCATAGGCATGTAAGAAAAAGTCTGAAGGAACAGGGAGCCTGAAATACTCTGTCCCTCATACAGCCAGTCCCCCTACACAGTTCAAGGTTAGCACTTCAAGGAAACAAGAATACTTGCATTAGTGGCTGGAAAACGACCTTCAAATACTTACAACACTTCCCAGATAGTGTTCATAAATATTACAAATTATAATAATGTTACTACTTAGACAGTTTGGGGCAGCCCTGTGATTTTTTAAAATTGTATTTGTTCTTGTTTTGCTGTCTTGTCTTATTGCCAGTAATAACTCAGGCACAGAAATAAAGGTAGAAAATATGTTCTATTTTTGTATCAAAAGTGCGTACGGTCATGAGGAAATACTTTTCATATTTTAAAGTCACTTATACAATCTTCACATGTTCATTTCTCATTCAAGGATAGTTTCCACTTTGAGATGAAAATAAGCTCATTCTTCTTCTTTGCTTATAAAAAGCCCTGGATGGTGCCGACTGCTACCTCAGATAAAAATGTTAATGGAAGATATTACTGGTGCTCCTTCCATATTGAAAGCTCCTAGTCTCGGGGCATAATTCCAAGTAAAAAATTTCAAATTCTCTGAGAGAAAAAAAATTATCATCTAATTGCTGTTAGTAGACAATATTTATTGCCCCCAGTGCTGCGTGCTATCACTTAACTTTTGAAGTGAAACAAACAAAAATAAATAAAATTAAATAAAATTGCACAGGCCAGTAAGTGGAAGTCCAGCTCAAATACTCAGCGAAAGTCAAAAGAGTGATGGCAAAACCTAATGAGTTGAAAAGAGCAAAGAGGTATTGAAGGCTAAGTAAATAGGACAATTAAGGGATATTGATAAAAAAAAACAACACAGCCAACATATTCTTAAGCTTGTATTTATTTGAATGTGTCTGTAGCAAGAAGGATACATTCAAAGTGATCAAAGCAGAAGCTGACCAAACATTTATGCCACGTTTTTACATATGGCCATGTAGAAGATCTGGTTTTAAAAACAGTGTTTAAAAAAAAAAAGAGAATTTAGGAAAAAGACAACATACTGAAGACTATGAGATTGAATGCCTACAGATATTTATACAACTTTTACTCTACAGTGAATTAGAGCACTGTTGATGATTATGAAACGGGATCTCAACCAGACCTCTGTAGCTAAAAGTGGCTGGCTGTAACAAGATGCTATATAAAGTTGAAAGTGGAGCAGCTGAGTTGAAATCTTCAGAATTGAAGTCCATCACAGAAAACGTAAAAACTGAAAGCTATGTTTAGAGATCCACGCATGGAAACTATTAAAATTCTACCAAGGAAACTCTTGGGTAAATTAGCATATTAATGAGGGAGCAAAAAGGTTACTTTGAAATTATCTTTAACACGAATTCTCCAAATAAAAATTGTTCTGGACTACACTCTGTGTTTTTCTAGTTTACCCCCAACCCTATCTCCAGCATCAAGTTCACAGATTCTTTCCTTTCTTATACCCCTTATACAAGAGGGCTAAGCAAAAGTAGTTAAGCAAAAGTTTCCTCCTGCTTCCTGAAGTAAATTTGCAATACATGCTTTGCAAATACTATTGTTAAATGCACTCAGAAAAAACAAAAGCTATTAGAGTATTTACAAATACCTATTACCTTATTGAAACGTCAACATCTCACAGGACGTGCCCATCTGAGACGCTGACTGCACAGTTGTTACTGCACAGTCATTAAGTACTTGCGTACACAAGTACTAAACAACTGCGCACTAATGCACAGTAGCATCCCCGAATGTCTTTTGGTGATGCTGACTGCGCAGTAGCTCACTGTTACTGTGCTTTGTGCCATGTGATACTACTGGGCTTAATAACGAGCTTTTGTGCTGTAGTAACGAGGTAGTGTGCAGTCCGCATCTCTTGTAGACGTGGCCACAGGTTAGTAAATACTCTGATAAGTAGCCTTCTTGAATTCAAAACTAAAAAGTATTATGACATCCCTGGACAATTTCAGAAGAATGAAGCCGAGAACCAAGCGACGAGCTCAAAGAAAGCAACACAGCTTTCCAGCTGCCAGACAATGAAAATACAGACAGAATTAAACAGAAGTCCAACTTCTACCATGATGTTGAATCTGTTGTTTTTTTCTATCACATGCCTGATTTGGGTTTTGTTTCCCCTCCCCCGACCTGATTTAGAGACCTTTCTGTGGTCATGTACCAATATTACTTCCTTTGCTGATGCAACAGCTGATGGTTCAGACATAAGCACAAACATGGCTGGAAGAGAATGCAGTCTTGTGTTTTAGGATTTTAAATGGAGTATCTAAGTAAAGCAGGAGAAGCAGGAAACACAATAGCAATTCTGGGATCAAGAATATGACTCACTTTCTAAACCTGCTTCTGCAAGGAGTTGACAAAATGTTTAATCTCACCTCCCACTAAGGTCTCAGTTGCTCACCACTGTGCTACCTATGAAAAAAGTAGGAAGGATTTGATTCTCCTATGAGTTGCATGCTGATTAGCATGCAAGGCACGAGGATAATAAACCTGGAACATAGAAGAGGGGAAAGGAAAACACTGCACTGGGAATACAAAGAGATATAGAAGGTCCCTTGTATGAGCAGCTCCAGAGATTGTTGATATGGAACGATGGTTTAAGGTCTGTCGATCTTTTTTGTCTTCATAATAGCAAGCTACCATGTCTTCCATAAAAGATGAACTGATTACATGATTTCTAAGCCATCTCTTTCTCAAGCCTTCTTTCTCAGTTTCAAATTTTTCTTATCCAATTTTTGGTTAATCCTGATCATACACTTCAGTGGGACACAACATGCAGCAATATAATACAGGATACCATTTTTACGGCAGGCCATTTTTTTTTGGCTTCTGGATAAATATCAAAACCTTATTTCACTTTTGCTTCAACTAGATTAATTTGGGACACTCTTGAGGGAGATTTAATTAATTTCTAAAGGGAACATCCAACAATAAGACTTCAAAAATAGTCAGATAATAGTAAGGTTATTAAATAATTTATTATCAATTATTAAAAGTTACTTAACTAAAAATTGCAGAACAATTATGATACTAAATAGTTATAGCTTCTGTAAACAAGCATTCAATAGTTTAAGTGCTGATAGAAACAGCACTTAAACTATTGAATGCTTGTTTACAGAAGCTAAATGCATTCTCTACATAGGTTTGTCAGTCCAGCAAACTGGTATTTTGGTAAAATATCATATCTAAATGCTTTAGAAAGGTGAGGGAATGAGGCTGGACAATTTTTTTTTTTTTTTAGCTGAATATATTCATTTTTGAAATGCTAGAAAAAGACCGAAGAGTAAATACTGCAGCTCAGTTAGTTCAAAATACAAGCCTCTTTGCAATATAATCCACATAACAACACAGTATCCCATAACAAAGCTGTGTAATAGAACTCACATGCCAAAATAATCCAAAATAAAAAGGGCCTACAAACTTGACATTGAAAGCCCTCACGCCACCTACCTGGAAAAGCTGAGGTGAACAGGCAAACTTTCAAATTACACTTGCAAGTCAACAAATGTCTTCACACCAAAGGAGGTAATTTCAATATAATGTGTGCTGCTTTCTGAATTGGAATAGGGTTAGGAGGTTCAGTTGGGGCAGTAATGTAAGTCAGGGAAATGGAGAATAAATAGCTTACCGAAGTCTACTCCCCCAAATTTGTGGCTTAATTATAACGACTGAATAAGCCTCTCCTCTAATCTGTTCTGCAGGCAACCTTCAACATCAGACTATATCTCCATGCTACTCTGATTCTAATAAGTAAAAAGGACTTCATATTCTGAGACAAATTTGGGAATCACAATGATTGTTGGTTGCATGCATGCCTTTTTGAGTGCTGAGTTTGTTCATTAATAGACAAGGGAAACGTACAGTATCTGACACAACAAACATCAAGAATCTAAGTCTCCTCTAACATTGGCATAAATCATGAATAATTCTATTGAAATAAATAGAAAACTGTTATAGTCATGCTCTAACTTTGCCTAATCAGATTAACTATCTCTAACCAGGCCCAAAGAACCCAGCTCAAACTCAGCTTTACAATATATTCATCACTGGAATGGCAAAAAAAAAAAAAAGACCTGTGCTATAATAGACCTTCACAGATCACTAATAAGATTAAAAATTAAGAAAATATAAAGACTATTATGGGATCAGTAGCACTGATTCTCTTTGGAACTACATTATTCTATAGTATGGTCATAAAGATGCTTCTGAGTGTCACTGTATATCATCATATTTAACTTACATCCTCTGGGTGAAACTCACCTCCCTATACCATAAGACATTGAAAGTGGATGCCTCGGGGCTGTGTGTACAGACTAACAATGCAAGAGAATGGAATCTCGTATGCCCCACAAACTCAATGCAGTAGAAAAGTCAAAAAACTCAAAGCAGTTGTAGATCTGAGGTGGGTGAAAACACAAGGGCTATCTATACACATGCTCAGGGTGTGTGTGGGGGGGGGGAGGGGGGGAGACGTTTATTAGAGTGGTTCCCGGACAGCTGCTCTAATTAAAAAAACTCACCTCTGTGCATTTCATAATGGCTGCGGGACGTTTTTTCTAAAGCTCATTCAATGAGGTTTAGATAAAGCCCCCCCCGAAGCCATTTTGAAACACACAAGGGCTTAATACACATGACAGTGAGGCGATGCTGGAGTTTGAATTAGAATGTGAAGAAGCACGTCTACAGGCACCCAAAATCTCCTTCATGGAGCACAAATTGTTACCAGTCTTTGTTCAAGCCTCTGATCTGGTGCGGCATGCACAAAGCTAGGCTTACATGAGCTCTGAAGGAGGTTTGACTTCAGCTCTTTGGGCCATATTTTTTTTCAGTTATGATTAAACTGCATCACATCAACTTCTACTCTTAGTCACATGTATAATAATTATAAATAGGAAAACCAGCTTACATACTTGCTCACAGTGACAGCCCATGGAATATCCAATGCATCCTGTAAAAACACTGGTAGAAGCCAAAAAGTGTCATAACCATTATATTGTTGGTTGTTAATGGACTCAATGAATGTATTTACGTGTTCATTAATGCACAGTAGTTACTGCGTATTTAGTTTAGTACTTGCTTAATGAGTAGGTCTATGGTCAGGGGCAGGGCAATGGGCAGCATGAAGGCAACCACCAGGACCATGACGGGGTCCAGCACCTGGCAGTCTTTCTCCATGGACTCTACTGCCCTGGCCACAAGCATACCCTGCTCCCACAAGGCTTCCACATGGTCCTGCTCCAGGGACAAGAATGCACCCCAAATTCCCTCTCCACCTGGTCTCACACATCCTCACGGGCAATGTCCTCTATCTGCCACATGTCCTGGTAGGTGATGTCCTCTGCTTGCCACCTGTCCTATCACATTATGTCCTCCACCCGCCACATCCATGCATCTACAAGCCAGTCCTCTGCAGCCATCACCAGCTGGTCCAGGAGGAGGCCCAGTCCTGGGTTCGCCTTCTGCAGAGCTGGCTTACTGGCAGGGCCCCAGCCATGGGCGAGGGTGACCTTGAGGCCACATCCTGGCTGGCAGCTGGAGCCTCTCCCTGAGTGCAGCTGCAGGGCCTGCAGAGCTATAAGAAAGAAGGTGTTTGAGAGTTTGCAACATTTCTGAGATAAGATGCTCTGTACCAGGGCCCCATGCACTTCTTGGCCTCAGATCAGGGGTTGTGTGTGCACAGGTGCCCGGGGACCATGGTAAGTCGGTTGGGCGGGCCTGGGCCCATGACACCACCAGCCAAGCCCCACATTCCTACTCACTCCCCAGGGGCCAGTGGGCCGCTGGGTGCTGGCCACAGGCAGCCTGCCTCCCCCACCTGCTTCCTAGACTGGGCCAAGCCAGGCTCCTGGCAGCACTCCCCGCCTTCTTCTCCTGAAGGCCAGCTTGTCTCCCATACTGCTGCCAAGCCCACAGCACCTGGGCTCAGGAGGCATGGGGCTTCTGAATGACTGGGACATGGAGCTGCCTGTGCCCCCACCCCTTACAGGGGACCTCTCTAGGGAGGTGCCCCTGGGCCAGCCACCCTCTGCCCCACCGCAGCCAGTCTACATGCTGGACATGCCTTTGCTGCATGTGACCTGGGTGTAGCATTAGGAGCTGTTTTTGTGGACTAAGGATTGCCTGACTCACTACAACCTGCTGCTGCTGCTGGCTATTGTGCCCTAGCTGCACCTGTGCATCTGGCACGAGACCTTGAGTTTCAACGGTGCAGAGGGTAAGCCTGTGATGCCCCATAAGCACCACCACCATCTGGGGTGCTACCTTTGGCTGCATTACACATCCCTGCCCCTCTACAGCCAAGGAGGACATCACTACAGGCATTGATGCATTACTTGGCATGCAAGGTCCATATCCACCTAGCTGCAAGGACACAGTCTGCTCAATAAAGTTTTGAACCATCTCCCACCTCCGTGTGCTGTGGAGGAGGAACCCACAGGCCAGGGGAGTGTGACCAGGCCGGATGGGGAGAGGGGGCAGGGGCCAGGTCCAGGGCCTGGAGTTAGGTGCCAGGGTGGGGAGGGCCCTCCTGCCTCCCCCAGTGCAGGGCTTACCATGTGGGCAGGACTGGTGTGCCTGATGGTTCCAGTTGGTCCCGGTTGGCAGTGATGGTGTACTGCTCCCAGAAGATTTGTCAGGTGGTAGCGCATGGCATATGGATGCCTAGGCAGCTCCCACCCCACAACCCACCCCTGCCCTGGGAAGGAGCTGGTGCTGCTGGTGGCCAGCAGTGACATAGCTGGGACTGGAGTCACCCAGTGTCTCAGGACAGGTGCTGGCCCAGGCTGTCTGAGCAGCTGGTGGACAGCTGAGGGTGGGGAGCTCAGTGGAATGGGCTGCTGGTGGCCAAAGGGGCCCTCCCTTGGTGACACATCACTGCGAGTGCCAGGCTGGAGCAGGGGCTCAGGCAGGCCATCTGTGCTGTGCAACATAGCATGGCTGTGGCTCGGGTCCTAGAGCAGGAGAATGTCAGTTAGCTGCTGCAGACATGGGATGGACTTAGAGGCACTCCCTGATAAATGGCTGAGGTTGGTGATTGTAACCAGCTGTGCCAGCAAGGCCTTGACCTTTGTGTCACTCTGCCTCACCAACTGGTTGTGCTTATACTCCGCACGTGGCCTGACAGCCCTTCATACACATGCACATTGGTGTGCCTGTCCCACGCAAACTACCACTGCAACTCCATCTCACCCCACAACACCATGATGTCACTAGTCTCTTCCATGGACCAGCTGGGGTTCCAGGTGGTGGCGTGTAGCATGGGTGATGACACCACTGGGCCTCCCACACCAGTTCTCTGGGCTTCTTTAGGGCTGTCCCTGTGCTGCTGGGACTGGACAGCTGCCTGCAGTGTCAAGTGCAGGAGCACGGCATGGGACTAGGAGCCATGTGGCAAAGCAATGCCTGCAGGGTCCAGGCAGGCTGCTGGGGGTTGGCTGTGGGCAGCTCGAGTTAGCCCTGGTGACCAGGAGCTGCCTTCAGCTGGGCCTGGGTGCTGGCAGGGCTGGCAACAGCCTGCAGCAACCTGTAGGCCTGGACAGTATGGCCCTAGAAGCTTTGTAGCACTGCAGTACCAGGCAGTGGCACCAGGGTACAGGCATGCTGCCATAGGTAGCCTGTGGCCTGTGCATGGGGAGCAGAGGCCAACAGTCACCTTAGGCTCCCTGCTCTTTTGCCTCAGGGCTCAAAATGCCTGCAGACTTTTAGGGGCCTGAGGCTGGAGCAGGAGAGGCTGCCAGCCCCAGGGCCCTGGGGTGAGTTTAGGTTGGCCCCCTAGTGGCAGGGCTGACTGGGAGCAAATTTACTACCAGTTGGTGCCTACACTTGCATTACTAAATAGTAACTGCTCACAAGCAAATCTGCTAATTATATTTGCATTAGCAAATTTACTCTTGAGTACTGAAGTTTACTGCTCAGTAAATGTGTGCACATGTAGATGTGTGTCACGGAGTCACGTAGGTGCCCCGTGACTGTAAGTGAGATTGGCAGAGCTGCCAATCACCAGGGCAGCTCAGGTGCCAGTTGCTGGGGCGACTAGGCGGGTCAGGTGGCCAGAAGGGGGCAGGGCCGGGCCTTTATAAACAGCTTAGGATGGAGCCTGACCAGCAGTTCCCTTCTGACTGTCGCAGGAGCAGGAGCTCTGCAGCTGAGCTGAGCTGAGCGGCCTGAGTTAGGAGTTGTAGCCTTACCACGCTGACTGGCTGCGATGATGCTGGGAACAAGAATGCCCTAAAGGGAGGTAGGCTTGAGAGCCTTGGTGAGGGGCTTGGAGTTTATGTTTATGAGGAGCATGGAGACTCTGTGTGGTTTATGTTACAGCTGGGTGGCTTGAGTTTTGGTTACAGTTAACCGGAGGACCGGGTGAGGCTGTAGGGGAGTGAGGAGGCCTCATGGGGGGCTCCCCAGCAGTTTGGGGGTTCCCAGTGCCCAGGAGGGGCAGGGTGCCAGTGGGGCACTATTGTTGGTGCCAGAGAGGCACGGTGTTTATGCTGGCGAGGCGTGGTGTTGTGCCGGAGAGGCTCGGGGTGCGGGGTCAGGGACCCCAGCCCATAAGGGTGGTGTTTGCCCAGTGGGGGCAACAGACCCAGCGAAGGGTCAAGGGGACAGGCAAGGCAGCGGCTGCCTGTGCCCCAGTGTGCGGAGCGCGGTAGTGGCCCCAGAGAGGGCAAAGCCCCAGAGCGGGGCAGAGAGAGAGTGCGTGCAAGGAACGCAGGCGTGGGCCCAGAAAGGGTGGGCAACGGCTGCGGAGAGCCCGGCCCAAGGGCGCCGGTAACAGGGCGGCAGTATCGAGCCCGGCCCAAGGGCGCCGGTAACAAGGGTGGCAGTGTCGAGTCAGGCCCAGGGGCACCGGTAGTAGCCAGACATCGGCAAGATAGGCCCAGGGGCGCCGGGAGCGGGCTGGTGGATAGGAGCCCGGCCCAGGGGCACCAGGTGGGCAAGGAGCCCAGGGTGCCCGAGAAGGAGAGAGCACCAGAGGGGCGAGGGACCGCACAACGTCCCACGGAACAGCTGCGAGGCTTGGGGCATGCTAAAGGGGAGGTTTGGAGGCATGCATACCCCTTAAGGGAGGGGCGCACTGAGGCATCCCATTTCGAGTAGGGGCAAGAACACATGCCGTTCACTAGGGGAATAAAGGCAGCCTCCCATTTAACCATTTAAGATCAAAGTTGTGGCAGGCGAGAACTTGAGGGTGCTGAGTACAACCTTGAGTGACGGTAGGGGGCGCTAGGGAGTTCACGGCTGCTCCTAGGCCCCGCTCCCTCACAATGTGCATGCTTATTGTGCAGTAAACTATGCTACTACTCAGTAAAAGATTTTGTGTACATGCACCCACAGCTACATTACATGCATGTACAACACAGAAAGAAAGAATACACTGAAGCGTGCTTTTGCTTTTAGCAGGACATTTGTTTGGAATTCACCAATATAAGCAATGCTACAAACTGCATTTTAGAAAGATGAAGTTGATGACCACAGGAAGTTTGTTAGAATTGGAATTTTTAAGGTTGGTTAAATTTTGAGTGCATCAACCTTGAGAGTGTTCTTTTAGGAATTCTAGACAAATATTTTAGTCTAAAGGAGGTTTATTTTCTAAAATAAATTGTCATAGATCATTAATCTATAATATAAGCTAAAGTACGTGGATATTATAAAGGAAATATTTTGTTTAAAAAGAGTTGCACATAGTCTACTTGCAAACCAAAGTGTTCTGTGTTTGTAATTCATTTGCTTTTGGACTAGTCCATCTCAAGTTCTTTTCCAGAAAAAAAAAAGACTTTTCATTTTCCTGTGGATTAATATAGACAGATTAGACCCCAGTGAGATAGCAGCAAAATAAGGTACAAAGCAATCTTGTTTCCACACCACAGAATTAAAGCCCAATGTTCTTGGGTCCTACTTTCAGTACTACCACTGACTTGTAGTACAGCTAAGTGGATGACACCTAAAATTTCAGAGCTGCATTAAAAACAAGTCAGTGGCATAATGCAATAAATTTGATCCACTGGGGGTGGTTGATCTAATAGAGGGCTATAATTATATTTACCTATATCACAGAATTATCACAGCAAATGCGTGAAAGTATAAATGATAGTGATCTGTAGATTCTTAAACAGTAGTATTATTGGTAAACAAAAGAAGAAAAATAAATTAAGAAATATCACATTTCTAGTGTATATACTTCATTTGAAAATGAAATTTACACAGAGAAGGAATTAGTAGATTCAATGGAAAGAATTATTTTTTCTTTTTAAAAATATGATTGTATTTTTAGCTTACTTTGTTATTTCAAGACCCTCTTTGAAAGTTTATTTTTTCTATTGTTTTCCTATTTGAAACTCCCACTTCAGTTGCTTTGTTTACATGAGAGTTTTGCACCAATAACATGTTGCTTATCTGTTCTTATAATTAACAAATGGTTCCAGCACAAATGTGGGCACTGGCTCTCATAAAAAATAGTTCTTGAGAAGCCAGTGGATGGAACCTGAGACTCTAGATAAACTTAATGAGGCCTTATATGAAGAATGGATATCCTAGTTTAATGATTACCAGTTTGGAAGTAAATTCAAA
The DNA here is from genome assembly GCF_001723895.1 of Crocodylus porosus. Taxonomy (NCBI): domain Eukaryota; kingdom Metazoa; phylum Chordata; order Crocodylia; family Crocodylidae; genus Crocodylus; species Crocodylus porosus. Next base: position 2,593,619 of record NW_017728917.1, read on the forward strand.
ATGAGATATTAAGAACTCTACAGATTTATGTGAATGCACAGTATTATGACAGTTCTAATGCAGATCAAATCTTGCCATAATGTAGCCTTTTTACTGATTAGTTAATTTTTTATCCCAAAATAGTATACTTTAGCAAGGACTATTTAGACAATTGACTCTAGAGCAAAAGAATTATTCAAACACACACAAACCCCTCCCCCCCCCCCAAAAGACCAAAATGTCTGACTGCAAGTAAAACCCAGAAATACAGCTCAGTCATATACTAACTAAGAAGTGCAACACCTTACACAGCATCCTCAACTATCAACAACTGTATAATTAGAATGACAGCAGGGAGAGGGAGGGTTGCTATTAATAAAGTTATGCAACACTTCACACTGTAAAACCCTGTTTTCAGGTGCTTTTAACTTAATGGAAGTTTAGCCATTTGGACTGAAACATTTTGTGTTTGGTACCTGCCTCCAGCTAAAACTTTCTAGAGAATTTCAGCCAAGCAAATCAACTATTTGCAAGAATGCAACTGGGAACAGATGTTTTTGTTCATACTAAAACTGAAACTCTTTGGGTACTTCCAGATGAGTGCAGTCAAGTGTACAGTCCAGTGTTCTCCATGATGCAAGGGTGCACTGCCCAAGAATGTGCTGTGCCAGATTTATTTCTGCAGGTTTTTTAACCTCTGGATATCCGGGAGGGGAAAGCGAACGTGAAAAAAAACAAAAACAAAACCAAACCTGAGCAATGGATGCTGTTGAAAAGTCAAGCGGGCCTGCCCAGAGCCATGCTCTGCTGACAGCCAGGCTCCACATGGAAGAATCACTGTGGCTGCAGCCCCAGGAGGCCCCCAGGATCCCAACTAAGGCTGCTGGAACCAGCAGAGTGCTGGCCCCAACCTCACCTACCCCACCCAGGGTAACTTGCCATGTGCAACCTCACCTACCGCACCCAGGGTAACTGCCATGTCTCACACTTCCCCTGTTATAAGCAAATCACTGCAACCCCCTCTGAGGAAGCTGTCTCATCCCACAGTAGTGCTGTTTTCAGTAGCAGGCACGAAACTGTTATTGCCATAAGTTCCTCCATTAGCTCCAGTGATAGATCTAAAGCTTTCAACCCTACCAACGAACTATGTGACTGATAATATGATCTGACATAATGGATGAAGCTCTTGCCTTTCTGTTGTTTTTTTTAAACCAACTAGACTTTACATGCACACAAAAGCCCACATAAAAGAATATTCTCGAGGTTGCCAAGTGAAGCACTGCACTGTCAGCAATATCAGATAGAAGGCTGTATCACCTTTTTTTTTGCCTTTTCTTTGCTTTTACTTTACGTCCCTTATTTCATTTATGCAGCATGATATTCACTTTACTTGCAGGGTGACATTCAAATTTTCCCCAAGGGCTTCTCTCTCATTTGGTGCATGGAATGAGCCTGTTCTGAAGATGGACCTGGATCATGTGGTAAAGGAATCCGTTATCTGGAAGAAACCACTTAATTTGTTGCAGAACTTGGAATTAGTGAAGACAAAAAACGACCCAGAAAAAGAAATAATGCCCCTGAGCTAAATCCAGTTGAATGCTATTTAGGGTGCCCACAGACACACAGGGAGGCTGATCTAACCTCCTGTAATTACAGTGTGCCAGAGCAAACTCAATTAATCAAGTCTGCTGGCAGTGGTGGTGTCTAGCGGGTGCATGTGCCAGTGAATCCTGACTAGCCACGCTTACTGCTTAGGCGATGGGCAGGGCGACAGGTGGGAGCACCAGTGCCCCCCCCCGCAAGCACCAGCCGATCGCCGCAGCCCCTCCCAGAGGAGGCCGCAGCCACTCCTGGAAGCGGCTGCAGCAATTGGCCGTTGCAGGATCAGGCAGTAAGATCAGTTATGGGGGACTCCCCCCCCAGTTGACAGGACTGGTCTCAGGTGGGGCATGTGGCCTCCCCAAGGCAGTACCAGTCAGCATGCTAATTAGCCTCTGTGTCTCATACATCAGCATCCCTATGGGCCAAAGCAAACACACTGATGGGAAGAAACCAAATCCAGGTGGACCTAGACAAGTTAGAGAAGTGGGCAGAGAACAACAGCATGCAGTTCCACAAGGAAAAGTGCAAGGTGCTGCACCTATGGAGAAGGAATCACCAGCATAGCAGCAGAAAGAGATCTTGGAGTCGTTGTTGACTCCAAGATGAATATGAGTCAATGTGATAAAGTAATTAGCAGAACTAACCACACTTTGTCATGCTTTAGCTTTAGTAGGTACATCATGAATAGGTCCAGGGAAGTGATGCTCCCCCTCTATGTCGCACTGGTCAGGCCACAGCTGGAGTACTGCATCCAGTTCTGGGTGCCCCACTTCAAGAAGGATGTGGACAACCTTAAGAGGGTTCAGAGGAGGGCTACTTGTATGATTAGAGGCCTGCAGAGAAGTCCTTGTGAGGAAAGGCTGAGGGACCTGGACCCTTTCAGCCTCCGCAAGAGAAGGTTGAGGGGGGTCTTGTGGCAGTATACAAATTTACCAGGGGGGGAAGCAGGGAATATGAGACACTCTGTTTATCAGAGCACCCCTTGCAATAACCAAAAACAACGGCCACAAGCTGATGGACAGTAGATCTAGGCTGGACATCAAAAATAACTTCTTCATGGTTATGGTTGCTGGAATCTGGAATGGACTTTCAAGGGAGGTGGTGCTCTCCCCTACCTTGGGGGTCTTTAAAAGAAGGCTAGATAGGCATCTGGCTGGGGTCATCTGACCCAGCACTCTTTCCTGCCACTGGCAGGGGGTCAGACTTGATGATCCATTGAGGTCCCTTCCGACCCTAGCATCTATGAATCCCTGCACTTCAAAATGGCAGTGGGGTACTTTAACTAAAGCACATTCAATTACTTTAAAATGCCCCCACTGCCATTTGGAAATGTGGGGACATAGATACACAAGATGCTGTGGGTGCTTTATTTAGAGCAGCTCCATTAAAGCGCTCCCCACTCCCCCCCTGCAGAGCATGTGTTTAGAGACTGAGATCCTCTTCTTACGTGATACTCTACTGCACTTAAAATCACTTGCATCAAACTTCTTTGAGGCAGGTCACTCATCATGGGTTCTCATTTTCTGTTTACCCAGTTTCTTATCTTGGGATTATATCTGCAGAAGTGTAAATGCTCCCAGTTATACTACAAGTGAAGTAAGATGAAGCCTAAGGCTTTCTGAACAATCAGGCCCTCAAAAAGGTAGCTAAAATTAGTTAATTTAAAAGAATACATTTACCTGTACCTCACTTCTTCTTTTGGTAACTAGGGATATTCCTCTCCCCTTACCACACAGGGTTCTTGTGGAGATAAATTCATTAATATTTGTGGATAAATGAAATAGAAAGATACTAAGCTACAAAGAAAAGCCCAGAGGGAAATATGTCTGTTTTCAGAGCAGGGATTAAATAAAATGTACTATAAAGCTCAGGGTGCCACACTGAATGACAAAGAATGAATCAAAATGGCTGTTTGCTAGTACTATGAATCCCGTGCACCAAACATGACATTAAACTTGTAGTATTAACATTGCATCTAATCAAGCAATTAAAGATGGTATCATAATGCAGACATATAAAGTAGATGAATTCAAGCTGCTGAAGCAGCTCTGGTGTTTCCTAACTTTTGAACGCTTCACTTGTAAACTTAATAATGTTCTTTTAGTTTGCATACATGTATGTGTGATTACTAATAATATTACTTGATATTATTGTAAGCTCTATGAGGAAGTAATCTTTTGTACAGCACCCAGTACAATAACACCCACGTCCATCACTGGGGATCCCTCTCGCTACCGTAACAAACATAAGCCCGGAGGAGTTTATAATCAAAGCTCTGATCTCGCTATCAGATTCAGGTTGTCCCTAGCATGAAGCAAAATGCAGAACCTAGCCCTACAAGACAAAAACACAAGGGGTAGAAAAAGCTGGGAAGCCAGGGGAGGAACAACTTATGGTAAACTAGTTATTTCTTTCTCTCAGGATACAAGATGTAACTGAGAAATAAATATCACACCTTGGTCTGCCCTTTAACCTCACTTGACACTTGCAGAGAAACCAAATAAAACAGATGTCATTCTTTCACTCTGTGCAGTGAAATTATTATGTGCTGTATTCTCACTCTACCACCCCAAAATGCAGACACACAGAGCTTCATTTCAGAGTCTGGATAAGAAAAAGCAAACAACAATCTTCATAGAAAGTTCTAGCCAAAAGCTTTCTTGCTCCCTTTAAAGTCATCTATCACAGAACACATACTGGGCCAAAATCTGCCCTGAGATATGCACATGTAACTCCTGCTGTGTTCAGTGGAACTTCTGAAAGTGCATCCAAGCAGAGAATTTGACCCATTATGAGTAATTCTCCAAATTGTACACAGGAACCATAATCAACAGCCTCAGCTCAGCACTCTATTAACTGTTTCTTGACTCAAAGATTAACTGTTTCTTGACTCAAAGATCTCCACCGATCAATATAATTCTGTTTACGCATCAGTTTTTAAAGAGGATATAATCATAGCTACCCTTCCAGTAGAAGACCCTAGATAGTGGATATGCCTATCAGATAAGCTTATAAAAGAGCTTTGATTGTAATACCACCATTTAAAAAGCTTTTAAAATGCTTTTATTTTGTGAATCAGTTCTACATCCTTTTTTATATGCTTCAGATGATTTTTTATATCAAATGTATGAGCTAAACTAGTTCAGTTGTTTTCCGTGACAAATTAATGAAAAAAACCCAAACAAACTTATACCGTCTCCACTCGATGGGGTACTTTATGATTTGGAATGGAACTAGTGACAGTCTTGTTCCAGAGAAAAATCAGCGTTGAAATGATCTACCAATTCAAATAAAAAATAACACACCACAAAGTTCTTTCTCCCTTACTCCAACCCCTAGCCTACAGAAGTCAATGGGAGATTTTCCACTGATTGGAATAGGCTTTGGGACAGCTCTTGAAGGTGCACATAGAGCTTCACTAGGAAGTCAACAAAATCATTGTCACTGACTTCTAATGAATCATATAGTTCACAATCAGGAGATTTATCATTACCTCTCTTTCAGTGGCATGGGGGAAACAACTGATATACAGGAATACATAATGACTTGCCACACGGATAATTTGAAACTGGATTAAAAAAATATCAACTATATTTTGGCCAAAACTTTAGGTTATTTGACAGTTCACTGCAGACGGCATGAAATAAAATTTATCTTTTTAGCTGTCCTTCAATGAGCCATTGAGACGATCTAAATTTATCTCTTCAAGTCTTCAGACAAATCTTCAAATTTAATTCTTTTTTTATGCACAATGTCTACACAAGACACTACAGCACAGGAGCAACGAGCTACTGCCTGGTAGCTCATTGCTACCACACGGTAGGACTGCCAGGCACTAACTGCAATGACACTACTGCACAGTAGTAACGAGCTACTGACCAAACAGCTTGTTGCAAAACACTGTGCGGCAATGGTACTGGGCAGTAACACCAGTTACTGCACAGTGCAGTTATACAAGTACTAAATGACTGCGGAATAACAACTGCGCAATCCACTACAAGTGTAGATGTGGCCAGCGATACTAATTTTTCCCACATTTATAAATCACAGCTATAGAGACAAAGATATTTGCTTCACTTCACAATTGACACACAGAAAACTGACTGACTAGTATAATGCTTATTCTTTGTGTGTCCTTGGACTAGTCTCTCCAACATTTTTTCCCCCACCTCAAGATGTAGGGAAGGGGGAGAGATATTACATGTTTCTAAATTATTTGAAAAACTGTATGTGATCACATACCAAGTACATAAGGGCGAGTGAATCAAGAGTCAGAATCAAGCCAGACACCTTTAATCTGGGCATTTTATTACTTTGAGGTGCTTACTGTGCAACCTCAATTTTGTGAAATATAGGCCCATTTAATTACTTACACAGGGATTCAAAATCACGGTGAAAAATAAACCCATTTTAAAATGAAAGGATTAACTGATATTCAGAATTATGATGCTTACAGCATAATTATAAAGCAGCATCCACAGAGGTATGCAGAATGTTTGGAATATTCTATATATAGAGAAAGAGAGAGAGAGAATATACACAGGGCTTCCTCTGCCTGCCTGTGTTTCTGTCTGCCCATAATGCTCTTCGTCAACTCCACCTGTGCTGCCAAGAGGGTGGCTATTGGCTGCATGGGTCTGGGTGGGTGCAGGGCGCGGGGAGCCGAACGGGGCAGGGGTCATGGAGGTGGTGCCCCCCTGCCCCCCCCCCCGGCTGCTTGCCCCAACACCCGCCTATGCCTGGCAGGGTGAGTTGCCCAATGTGCATATGGACCCCACAGCTTTTATTACCAACAGCTGGCAGGGAGGGGGAGGCAGCAGGGAAGGAGGGAGAGAGGAAAGTGGGAAGGGAGGCATGGAGGCAGGGGGAGGCCATGCTGCTCAGGGAAGGAGAAGGAGGCGGGCAGGGGGAGGGAGCCTCCTTGCTGGAGGACGGATGGATGGCAGAGAGAGTGTTTACATGGCTGCACCTCTGCCCTCCACCACCCCCACTTGCCCATCGGGGATGCCCATGTAAACGCTCATTTGAAATCTGTCATTCTTGACTGGCAATTAGCTAGTGTATTCATAATCAATGAATCACAAGTTGCCTTATTGATTTTGAAGGTTTATGGAAGTAAATTTGCAACTTTCTTATAGAAACTTTAAAAAGCAGCCTTTTACTTGAAGTAAATGGGCGCTTCCTTGTTAGTTCAAAGGGCACTGAATCATGATCTAAATAAGATTATCGTTTTTTAAGTTATAGGAATCTAGGATAAAGGGACAATAAGTTTTATCTGGTTAAGGAGCCTCTAAAACCTGCTGTTTCTGGAGAGTTGTAGATGTATGATGGAGGCCCCAACTTCAACCAAGTCCCAATTTCATCACAGATTAAACAACTAAAGACAAGTTAGATGCCACTGAAGAATCTATGGCTGCCTATACATGTGCTGATTCTCATTCTAAAAAGACCATGATGGTGCAGACTGGATTAATTGACTCTGCTACATGTTCTAATTAGAATGCTCCAGTGTGGCCTCACTGTCACGTGTATATGCCTGTGCATGTTTAAAAATGGCTGTGGGGGCACTTTATATAAATCTTGTCACATGAGGTTTAGACAAAGTGTCCCATGACCATTGTTAAAGATGTGGGGGCTTACTACACCTGAAGGTGAGCATTTGAATTAGAAGGGTTCTCTGGGAACCCCTCTAGTTAAAATGTGTCCCCCAACCCTAAGCACATGTATAGGCAGCCAATAAGATTGTCATGCCTTCTCTATAGATTAAAATATTTCATATAAATAAAATATAGCATTTCCTCTGGGCTCTTGGCACCTGAAATTTTTATTTGTAGAAAGGTATCATCCCAAAACTTGAGAAACTCCCAAGACAGAGATACCCTCTACATTTACAGCCCTCACACAAGTTCAGTAGGAATCAGTTGAAATTTAGCCCCTGTTACTGACATGATTTATCTGGCAATGTTAACAGTTCAAGTCGTCAGACACCCTGAAGTCCAATAGCTATTCATCCTAATGAATATCATAAAGCTGTACTCATAAAATGTGGATCAAGCATACTATGGCTCCTGGCATTTGTAAAAAGCTGTTCCAGATATTGGCCATATGTCATAAAGTTGCTTTTGAAACATCTCAGATAATTTCATTTTTTTTTTTCTGAGATGGGCTATTCCAATAACATTTTGCAAACTTAAGTTTTCTTTCGACAGTAAATTATATCTCCCCATTCTATTAATGCACCAGATCACTTTATGTAGTTCAATTTATAACTAATATTTTGATCCCCTTAGGCTGTGTTATTTGCTACATCTTTTGTTTATTATTATATCTCTCTCCCTGCCACTAAGCTGCAGAGCACAACACACTTAAATTGATGACTCAATATTGCTATTAGCTCCCTTAGTAAAAAAGCCAGGTGGTGATCTAGGTTCAAAGTAAGCCATAGATCCTTAATTGACCCTCCAAAGATGTTCATAGAGTCACACATGTTAGGGCTGGAAGGGACCTCACAGGACCATTGGGTCAAGCCCCCACGCCCTGCACTTGGGCAGAAAAGACTGTTGGGGTCAGCAAAGTGGGTGTCAAGTCATTTTTTAAAGATCTTCAGGGTAGGTGCTTGTACCACCTCTGGGGGGAGTCTGTTCCAGACCCTAGACCCTCAAATTGTAAAGAAATTTCTCCTTATGTCCAACCTGAAGTAATCTTCAAGCAGTTTGCATCCATTGTTTCTTGTCTTCACCTGGGGTGCCCCAGTGAACAGGTGCTCCACCATACCCTGATGTATGTCCCTTATATACTTATCGGCTGCCACCAAGTCCCCTCTAAGTCTTCTCTTCTCCAGGCTGAACAGTTCCATGTCTTTCAGCCTCTCCATGTATGACCTGCTCTCCAGACCTCTAATCATGTGTGTGGCCCTCCTTTGGACTCTCTCAAGCTTCTCCACATCCTTCCTGAAGCATGGTTCCCAGAACTGGATGCAGAGCTCCAGCTAAGGTCTCACCAAGGCCAAGTAGACTGGGAGGATGACAACCTTAGTCTTGCTTGACATGCATTGGTAAATGCATACCAGTGTTTTATTCGCTCTGCCAGCTACAGCATTGCATTGGTGGCTCATGTTCATTCTGTGGTCTATCATGACCCTTAAGTCTCTTTCACTTGTGGTGCTGGCAAGTGTAGCACTGCTGAGCCTGTAAATGTGATATCCCGTAAAAGTAAAGATGGCCATGAACAAAAACTCAGGGTCTAAGAAGTTTTGGGAAGGTTTGGATGTCCAACATCTGTGCAGAGGATGTTTGAACCAAAACTTCAGAGCAGAACACCCCCATGTCATGAAGAAAAATTCAGATAAAAGCAGACCTTACCATTGCGGATTGGGCCATTTTCAAAAAAACAAAAATATACTCATATAACGCTACCCATGGTAACAGCTGTACCTGCAACCTAGAAAAAACCCAACTATACAAAAGAGGTTCTATTCCCCACACAATATTAAAATAATGCAAAAATGCATAGTTTATGTTCAGGTAAAACAATGACAATCTATGACAAAGACCTAAAATTGGGGGGGGGAGGGATGGGGGAGACACAAGACTTAATTATGAAATAACTCTTTTTAAAACTGCCGCTACAATATACTTGATTATTGTTATAAGTGCTTTTTTTTTCCTCCATAGAAGTAAGAAAGCTATACTTAGTGCGGAATATAGATAGCCTTGGGCCTGAAATGAGTGATGTTCCTTGAAATGAGCTAAATTTGAGAGGCACTGCAAGGATGAAACTTGTCTGTGTGTCAGTCAAGGCAATCTCAGGGGCTGGTTCAGGATTGTTGATTTTTACTTTAAAAGGAGCCAAGAACCATCCTAAAATGAGGCCCCTTATAGTTCAGATGCACTGTTCTCCTCTTCTGCTTTGCCTCCTAAACAACACAAGTAATTTAATCCCTCTATCCCCCATATATGCAGTTCTCCCACAGGTCAACCATGGGTGATAAACAGTAATCAGCACATTACCTGCTAATTTAGCAGCATTCCCTGCTAAAAAAGAGAAGAGCTGCACATTTATTTTTATCTGATTTTATTTCAGACCTCCAAATTGGTGAACCTAATAGAGAGACAGGTTTGCAAGCATGATTCACAGCATATACGGAACATGATGAAAAGCAAGGTTCTAGTGCTTCTACTGCTATTCATTTGGCTATCTTCTTATAGTGTAAGAAATACAGCATAGCTGTAAAATAAAAATTAACCTGGGAAAACTTAAGGCTAGGACAACACATTGATAGTGTAAGTTAAGAATATATAATTCACCTCGCTCATGCTGATTTTAGGTAGCACTGGAAATCTCAATGAAAGGTTTGTAGTTATTTACTCAATAGCATCTTCAGGAGGAAGACCCAGTAAATTCCAGTAGGGATTTGGCAGGGTGTTAATTTTTACTTCAAGAGGAGCCAGGAACCATCTTAAAACCCCAGCCCTTACTGTTCAGATGCACAGTACTCTTCTCCTGCTTTGCCGCCCAAATAACATAAATAATTTAATCCCTCTATCCCCCCTATATGCAGTTTGGGAAGGACAGTTTTGTGTGCAGTTTTATTCTCTAAATTAAGGTGTGACAATGAATTCTTTGCTAACGTAAGAAGACAATTCTGACCTGTCACTACCCTTCCCAATTTACAGACATGAGATTCTGGTAATGCCACTAATCTAGCACTTTGTACTTCTAAAGTCATTTTATATATATATCGCCCAGAACCCAAGGTCTTTGATCCAAAGGAATGCTCCACACAAGTCCAATAATAAACCTGCACACTCAAATAGCATCCCAGCTACCGAGGCCTTTCTTTACTTCCACTGTCTTTTGATTTTAGATTTTCACATCAGCACATGCTGTGCTTGGAACTGCAGGAAAAAGACGCAGGCATAGAAATGGTTGCTTGAGCTGCTGAGCAGAATCTTACTGGAATAAGACTGAAAGACCCAACGTCCCACTGAAAAGTTTAGTTACATCTCCCTACATCCTAGTCCATGCAATTCACTCACTTCTTTCTCTGCTCAGATCTGCTTTTCTATCCTTAGCTATATTCTTATGAGCTAGAATTGTCCTGCTAGCTTGCAAAAAACCCCCATCCTTCTCAGCTCCTACAATAGACCAGTTTGGAAGTGCACATTCCACTTTAAGCTGCATGTAGAATATGTAGATAGCTGTACTCAAGAGTAACAAAATAAGGTTATATGACGGGGTATGTCTTATTTGTACCCAAAGGGCATGTCCACACATGCAGGCAAGTGCACTTGCAGCAGCTCAGATAGGAGCGGCACAAATTTGAGCCAGGGATTTTTGCCTCAGAGCATGTGCCTGGACATGTACTTTGGTGTGGGGCAAGTTGTGCCACCTGGGGCAAAATAACCCTGCCTGGTTGCTCCCAGATCTGCAGCCACGGGGAGTTAGAGCCTGGAGCCAGCACCTGTGCTGGCTGCAGCAGTATAAAAACCCGCCCTGTGCTTGTCGCAGCAGTATAAAAAGCTGCCCTGACAAGTAGCTCAGAGCTACTTGCTCTCAGGAACTTCTGGGGCCCAGCCAATTGGTATCTGCGGACCCCTTGTGCCAGCTGGACTATGTAAGCAGCCCTAACAGAGTTCCCTGCACCCTGTACCCATTGCAGCAGTCTGGCAGTGGGGGCTACTGCCTGGCTATGACCTGCTGCCACCCGCGACAGGCTGTGGCCCCAAGGCTACACTCCTGCCAGACCCAGATGGGGATTGCATGGGCACAGCAGAGGCATCTGCACCTCTGGGCCAGCTGCCAGTGACTGCACAGTTAGCCTTTGTGCAGCACTGCTGCCATGTGTGCCACTGCCCTGCCATCTGGGCAGCTATCACCCAGAAGATATTCTCAGTGTTGTGGCCTGCTTTGAACTGTCAAAGCATGTTCTCCTGGCTCAAGTGCGTCCTGCCACTTGTTTCATTAGCAGGAATTCTGGTGTTCCCTATTTAAAAACTGCAAAATCTCTGATTAAAAAAGCCTAAATTCACTTTTTAAAATACCCTAAAAACCATGTTCTTTCACAATTAAAACAAAAGACCACTATATATACACATAGATATATACATATACATAGATATATATACACACACACACATAGATTTAT
>NW_017728917.1:2606030-2610294 GCF_001723895.1 Crocodylus porosus
AGTAGGAGCGGCCATCAGGGCACTCGGGGCCCTTCTGGTGAAACCCCCCCACCACGCAGGGCAGCATTACTTAGCCCCACCTAGCACTGCCTGTGCCAAAATGTGGGGGCCCGGTTTGGCTTGGCATGGGGCTGTGTGCCTTCAGGCAGTTGCCGGCCACTTGGGCTGTCAACCGGGGCCCTGTGCCATTCGTGGAGACCACGTGTCATGCCGGGCCAGGTCCTGCATGCAAAGAACCAGCCCGGCCCGGTGGCGTATGGGACCCATGCATGCACACAGGATCTAGCCTGGTGTGACAGGCGGTCATTGTCAGTGGCGTGGGGCCCTGGGTGACAGCCAGAGCAGTCGGGACCTGCCCAAAAACACATGGTCCCATGCTGAGCTGGGTTGGGCCTGCATGATTTGGCATAGGCAGTGCTGGGTGCTAGGCAGCTGGGGTCGAGGTGCACTGCCCCACAGAGCAGGGGGTGCTTTGCCAGGAGGTCCCTGAGTGCCCCAATGGGCTGCTGCTGCTGCGGGGGGAGGGGCTGTGTGCGGGGTAGGTGGGGGACCCACCCCTCCCAAGAAGCTCCCCACCGCACCCACAGTCCCTACATCCTCATAGCCCCTCCCCCCCGCTTCAGTGCCCCTACCCCAAGTCCCTTACTTACCTTGGACTGAGCCGGGATCCATGCAGGCTGCACCACCCCAGGCTGCCCCACATGTTGAGGCAGCGTGCTTCAGCACTGGGGCAAGGGGCAGCTATACAGGTGCTCTGGCCAGCTACCAGAGCATCGCTTTGGAGGACCCAAGCCTCCGGTTGCCTCAGAGCACAGTCCTGGACCGGGCACAGCTTTGCTTTTTTTGGAGGTTTTTTTTTTGGTTCCTAGATATCCAGGCATAATATTTTGAGCCCGCACTGCAAATATGCAGCGCGAGGAACTTTTTTTGTTCCCAGCATGCGTCTTGCCACATCTCAAACTGCTTTGAGTCACAGCAAGAGGCACATGGGGGCTTGTCTGGATGCACCCACTAAGATCAGGGTCAGATCCTCTGAAGACAGGAAGATCACACAACAGTAAGGGAGAAGGGAACTTCATACATACAGTTCTATTTCTCACATCACTTCTCTGTAGATTTAGTTTCTGAATACAATGCCTAGTCTTTAACATACCCTCTTGCTAAATGTCTGTCATTTCAGCATGCAGTGAGCTTTTTCCACACATTTCCTCAAGAGCTATCATGTGAGCTGTGAGGGTGGGGCGCCCGGCAGACCTGGCTCAGGTCCTTGCCAGTGGGACAGGGAGTGGGGAATTAAAGTATTTTCTGGTCAGCTCAGCCAAGGCTACTGCCCAGGATGGCCACGTCCCCCAGCACAGCTTCCCTGCAGCTAAGGTCCTGGCCTGAGCAACTGCAGGCATATGCCCGGATTTCTTCAGTCCACAAGGAATGTCCGTACTGTTACAAATCAGTTCAACCTAGGCAGGTTACACTAACCTGCAAAGATTGAATCAATGCAGTACATTTTTTATTTCAACCACTTTGGAAATGAAAGAGAAACCAATATGTAGCAGAAGATGTGGAAAACTCCACTTTTATCATATATTAATTGTAAGAATTTCCATAATTAAATCTTGATGTGTTAAAGCTTCGTCATCATCAATAAAATACTAGTATTATGTATATTAATTTAAACCATACTTCCCTGCTTTTAGACAGATGTAGCTTTAGGTGTTCTTAACTCTATTTCTGGTTATCTTTTCCTCTTGCTTCTCCCATACCTGGCTAACAGCAAAGCTTGTATTGGAAAAAAAAAAAAAAAAGATACAGCTACAGTGAGATAGGTTGGACCACATCCCTGCAGGTGGCTTCATTTCAGTGGAGAAGTGATCCATTCACACATGCAAGGTTTCATTCCTTCAAAGAGAACTGCATGGACAGAGATTTGTGCCAATATGGTCCTCTTTGCAGAAAAGGGGTCATGAAATACAACATCATTCTTCAGGATGAAAGTTGTTATAACATTGTAAAATATCGTCTTTAAATAGTCACATACTTTATCATGCAAAAGGTTTTTATCCTAATATTATTTGATGTAATACTTTCCACCTGAGGACTTCAAATTGCTTCTTATAACCATTAATGAATTAAGCCTTAACAGCATAATGTGACAGAACTGATTATATTTAATCTGAGTAAGCCAAGCCTCCAAGAGGTTAAGTTACTTTTCATAATAAAACAGCAAGTCGTTGTAAATACCAAAACTCTGATACAGAGAAGCGTGTATTTAAAAGTGGAGCTGGATCACGGGTTACAGTAGATAATGGAAAAAATGGGGCTATCATCCAGGAACACTAGAAACACTAGATCATTTTTTCAGCTATACCAAAGTAAATCCATTTAAAAGAAAAGGCTTGAAAACACTAATGACAGCAATATTAAGAATAACATATTGTATCTCATATTGTCTAGAAATGCTGTTGAGGGGGTGTAAACGTTGCATTTTCCCAGTTCTAATATTATCTATCACAATCAAAGCAACTTTCTCAAGTTAGATAAATATAAATGATATAAATTTAGGGCTCTGCCTGAAAACTAATACTTCAAGATTTCAGGACACAAAACGCTGTAGAAAATGTAAAACAAAATGCCGTACTAAAAGTCAACTAGTTAACAAAAAATTGTTCTTAAAGAAACTTCCTTTCCCTTTTGCCTAGAAGTTGAAAAACCTTGTTCCCCCACTCCTCCCTTTCTGTAGAGTGGAAAGAAGGGATTAAACTAAATATACAATTGGCAGCTCAAGCTGTCTCTGTCTGTCTAAAAACCTAATGCCTGATTGAGACTCTGTGTTGGTAGGGGATGGAGAAAAGAGGAGGAATGTAAAACTCGAATCTTCTTGCTGGTTGATAGTCTGGTCTATTTTGGATGATTGCTAAGGCTCTGCGAATAATGTTTAGATGCATCATTCATTTCTCTGTTGGAGTGAAATCCACTTTCCTTGCATACTGTCAGAGTAACTAGGCTTGATGCAGGTGAGCTGCTGGATACTGGAGATGTGAAATCCCATATGGCTGTCAAGGTGAAATTCATTCCCTCTTGAAGGCAGGGCTTTCATGATTGCCTCCTTATTTCTGCTATGCTAGCCTAATACCTGCCTCTGACAGCCTGCCCACTGCTTGCAGAAGTACTGACCTGCGTGGGATTGACATGGAGACCCCCCGCACAGCTGCTCTGCTAGTGGCCTCTTAGCACCGTCATATAGTGGAGCTGTTAGAAAGGCCTTTCTGCAGCCCCTCAATGCTGAGCTGAATTGGTCTTGACAAGCATGTGTGAGGTAGCGGCATGCTTGGATATGAATCTTTCCCGAGTTGATTGCTGAGTCAGCCTACTTTACAATTGCCAATGGACTTCCTCAACACATTCTGAGGAAACCTCCTGTCATTGGCAGAAGATGCCTGAGTGATTGTCATGGAAATCACATCAGGTAGTGCTAAAGGCCCAGAGCTGAAGTAGCAGGCAACATGGAATGAGTAATGAGAACTGTGATTAGTTTCCACAGCAGTGAAGCCCAAGAGGCCTGAGGAGAGCTACAGGTCATCAGCAACAGAGAACAATCATTTCCTGAGCACAGCAGCCTCTAGAAAACTCAGGCTGCATTTCTACCATAGGGCTAAATCCTGTTCACATTACTTACGTGTATAGTCCCATTGGAGCCAGTGCCCATATTGAAAAGCCTCATAGAGTTAAATAGAAAATGGTAACTGCTCAGTGTGTATTTTACCATCCTAGAGAAATCAATAAAGAATTATATTACTTACTACAGAATTATGTAGGATGGTGCAAACCCTCCCACCCCAAAACCTGCAGAAAAGCCATCCGTTTCCAACAGAAATTTCTAGGACTTCAAGGCAATATTCTGTAGAAGCCAACAGGTTTTACCCAGAACGACATTTTCTTCTGGAAGGGCAGGATTACCCCCATCAGTAAAATTAGTTGGATTTAGAACATTCTCTTAGTGGTACATGTGTAAAGCCTATCATGAAAGTACCTGAGTCCCCCACAGTACTTAATGGATTTATGCTCTCAGCACTTTTTGGAGTAGGGAATTCCAAATGGAGAATGGAAGCACAGAGATCAGGGGTGCATGAATAGAAATTTTGGGGGCTGATACTGATAGCTGATTTTTAAGGAGGCATATCGGCTGGTATCGATCCAATTTCCAATACAGCTGTGTGTAGCTGGCAAGGCTGCAGTGGTGGAAGGGGAGGGGGGAGGGAAGGGGTGT